>NC_134406.1:153544720-153843657 GCF_038048845.1 Mixophyes fleayi
GCAGATAAAAACACTAATTACTACCCAATATTGTAATATGCTGTGCTGCATCAATCCATGACATTTAAATTGATGATGCAGGTCATCACTGTAATTTGCCTTTTATGATATTCATTCGTTTTATTTTAGCGTAACATGAAGTGAATACATTTCTAATATAACTATAATATGTTGATGGCACAACTGCTGAATATTGAGGGAGGATATATCCTGTACTTTCAAATTTAAAACAGAACTATTAATAGTGTCTACATATTTCGATAAAACTGCAACTTTATATTAACATAGCTGCAAATGTAAAATTAAATATTTCACACGACAGAAAAGCCATACTTTACACAGTTGTCGTTTATCTTTCTTTTGAGAGCTGCTTCAAATAGTAAGAATTGGGTTGTTGATGTTTCTTTAAAAATGCAGACCTAAGCATAAAACTACGTAGATTTGTTAAAAAAAAAAAAAAAAGTCTAAACTCCATTGATTGCATCACATGTATATATAATAATTATCCTAAAATACCGTAAATTTAAAATAATCCATTTTTATTTGAAGTTTCGAAATATGTATACTCTAACATAGTTCAGGTTCAAACTTCTAAACAAAATCTATATATAAATATACACCAAAGGTCATTTACATGCACATAAAATTGAAGAAGTGCAGCACAACTGTTGTTAATTTTTCATTTGACATGTGCCTATTTTTGTGCAATCACATACATTATTTTTAGACATGTGTATAACGCAATAAATTGAAGCCTATTGTGGGGTGAGTTAAATTTTGCTTCTTCGGATAGTAGACGCTGCCTTGCCAAGGGTGAATCCTTGTGTTCCGTAAAGAATGCGTTCTGAGCAGGGGCGCACGGAGCATTTTTATGGGGGGGGTTTTCCCCCACCTCAAAAAAAAAAAAAGTGAGAGAGCTGCATGCACAGCAGCTCCGTTTCGGCAGCACTGTACTATACAGCAGCCGCGGCGCTGTCAAAGAAGCGTCCGCGGCGGTGCTGTATACAATACAGCACCGCCGCGGATACTTCTTTGACAGCGCCGCGGCTGCTATATAGTAGAGTGCCGCTATGTAGGGGCACTTCTTTAGCGGAGAGGAGGGGTTTCTGGAGACCCAGAAACCCCCCATGCGTGCGCCCCTACTGAGATGGCAGTAATAAGACAATGACTGCTACTTTCAATTGAACATCTCTTGCGCCATCTAGGCCCAATTTATTTGGAAAGCACTTTTATATATTGGTGCATAAAGTAATGTAATTGAGTCATAAAGATTCATAGACATAAATGAGGATTTAATGATGCATGTTATTTTCTGTAAAGGTACAAAATGCATACCATTCAAATTACAGGACTATGATCTCTCTCTTTTGCAGGGTGAAAAAGGCTGTACACCCATCCACAAAATAATATTTATTTATTTTTTGTCTTGAAACTTCGTTTTGTCGCTTTTCTCTTATAAGTGTTTTCTGAGTATCATCCAGCAGTAGTCAGCCATCATGCTGACGTCCCAACGACCCTGGTATCTTCTTTATACATCTTTAACGTCTTGGTGGAACCGTTCACCCTGTTCTTCACTGTAGTCTCCAAGATTATTCGGGAAATACTCAATATGGGAATTCAAAAAATGTGCCTTTAAACTCATATTGCAGCCAAGGTTTCTGTAACTATTAAGAATTTCCCTAACACTTTCTTTGTACTTTGGATCCTTGACATTGCCTAAAAATTTTGAAATCACTTGTTTGACCGAAATCCACTACGAAAGTTCCACAATATTCATTACACCCCGAAATGTTCATCTTTTATTAACTTTCTAATGTAAGGGTCTGTATAAATGCCTTACTTCAGTTTAGCATCGGATATGTTAGAGAATTTGGTGCAAAGATATTTGAAAGTTTCTCCATCAATAGGCAGTGCTTTTACAAATTGTTTCATCAGTCCTAATTTTATATGTAGAGGTGAAAGTAAAATTTATTTGGATCTACTAAACTGGATTTGATTACTTTTTCCAATTTCCAAACTTTTTCGAGCTGCCAATTGTTTTTTTGCCTATGTAAATTTTTAGCTCTGCGATCCCATTCACAGAGAAAACATGGGGATTTGGTGTAACCTTGTTGCTGGCCAAGTACCATGCATACAATTTTAAGATCTCCACATATTAACCAATTGTGTCTTGCATATCCAATCAGTTCCAAAACAGTTTTCAAATGTTCATATGTTTCTTTAAAATGGACTGAATGTGCTAATGGTATTGACGCGCATGTGTTGCCATTGTGCAATAAAACAGCTTTGAAACTTCTTTTTGAAGAATCTATGAATGTATATGTACTGTGTGTGTACTGTGTACTGTGTGTATGTGGTGGTAGGCAGCGGTTAAAATGAGTCGGCACAGGGCAAAACTGTGTTGCATCTGTTGTATTTGATTTCACCTTCGCCAGCTCACCTTGTAGTTGTAGTTGTTGTGTGTGTGCAATGTTCCTTTAGACATTATGGGGTTTTTAAATTTGTGAATTTCATCTCCAGGCCCATGTGGACCTTAATCTGGCACTGGGCAGGGGAAATTTTTATGACGAGAACAACGTTCTATACTACCGACTGAATTCATTTAAGACAATGTTTTATAATGAATGTAGGCAGAATACATTTATTATTTTAAAGAAAATGAAAAAAATTACTTATTTATAAAAACACGTTTTGCAGAAAAATGTGATGTCATATGCAAAATCGGTAATCATTTTCGTGTTCAGAAGGCAAAAATCTATAAGCATCATATAAATTTGTGAAAAAAGATTTTTCATCACAGACCTGTGTTATCTTCTGCTCTCACCATCCTGATATGGCAATAAGAAAAGGAGGATTCTCATGGGTCTCATACTTCCAAATACATCTTCGCAGCACATTAAAATTTTCCAATCTCTTTCTTCTGGTCCATCTTCCCCCCCACCTCCCCTGTCCCTTCCACTTTTCTCTTCCCCATCCTTTCATTCTTCCTTTACGGCGGTAAGGCACACCGCCACCTTACTTCAAGCTATTTTTTGTTTCTGAAAAAAAGTTCCGCAATTGATACTTTCAGTTTTTTTAGGTAGTTAAAGGATGGCATTTTTATGTCTGTTGCTCTCTAACTTGTGTATGTGTTGTTTACTTTGAGCGTTGGTGTACTTAATATTTTGTCAACTTCTGTGACATGCTGATATTCGAATAAATAAAGCTGTTAAAAAAAAAATAGAAGAAAAAAAGGATTGTGCCAGTTCCTGCTCTGCATGTGGAAAGCTTCTGGCTGTAGAGTTTGATAGATCGGGAGAAGCCTTGCCAGGAATGCCCTTATATGGATGGCTGCATAAGATTTGTCTTAACATTTTCATATATATATATGTATATATATATATGTGTATATATATATGTGAGGGTGCATGTGAAAAATATTTTTTTTTCCAATAAAATGTTTACTTTGAATAGAAATTTATACATAGACATCAACTTAACTATTTATCTTTGACTAAGAAACTAATTTCAGTACATAAGCATAAACTTTTAGATCAAAATGCCTTTAAGTTCATGAGAAACATACTTTCAGCCAGGTGTGTCAAAATTAATGACAGGTACTGTATGTCTTTGGAGTGTGGGAGGAAACCAGTGCACCAGGAAGAAGCCCACCCAAACACATACAAGTTCCACATAGACAGAGCCCAGGTCGGAATCGAATGCATAACCCCAGTGACATGATAAAACAATACTGACCACTGGGTAGCACGGTGGCTAAGTGGTTAGCACTCCTGCCACACAGCACTGGAGTCATGAGTTCAATTCCCGACCATGGCCTTATCTGTGTTGAGTTTTAATGTTCTCCCTGTGTTTGCATTGGTTTCCTCCGGGTGCTCCGGTTTCCTCCCACACTCCAAAAACATACTGGTAGGTTAATTGGCTGCTATTAAATTGACCCCAGTCTCTCTCTATGTGTGTGTCTGAGGAAATTTAGACTGTAAGCTCCCATGGGGCAGGGACTGATGTGAATGAGCTCTCTGTACAGCGCTGCGGAATTAGTGGCGCTATATAAATAAATGGTGATGATGATGATGATGGTCAACTTAAACTACATTTTACTAATTCAGGGAATTACAAAGGGGAACTTGATGCATTTAATTAACTGATGATTACTAGTACAATATTATATTTATATATATATATATATATATATATATATATATATATATGTATATATATATATATATATATATATATATATATATATATATATATACATATATTGGAGCTTACAATTTTACCGCACATGCGGAAAAGTCAGGTCATGCATGTGTAGATGAACCTAGGACAAACTGGCAAAGCGGTAAGAGTACTCTTTCTGTTGCAGACCAGTTTCGCCAAGCAGCTGAGTATTGCTCAGCTGCTACAGCAATATTTTCAAAGTAAATTACAGAAATAATAGATTTTCATGTGATAAACTGCCATAGAAAAACTTTGTTATCGCTGCATCATCCTAATTTGGCCGGATAGTCTCATATAACTGCTAAACTGGCTGTTCTGGTACATCCATGATCGTAAGAAAAGGGAAAGAAACAGGTAGCCCTGAGCAGCTTAAATAATTTATATCTCAGAGCCCATGGCCCTTTGGTAGTGACAGTTATCCCTGTTCCTCCTGATTTAACTAAGATTTACAGGGTTTTGTTTTTAATTTTACTACAGGGTCAACTTATACATATACATATTGTAGTACAGAGCAGATTTTACATGGTAAAGAACATTATAGCCACCATTATAGTCATATGACTGCTTACAATGTAATAATGTAGTACAGTTAGTATAATAAATAATATATTAGCAAACTATATTCCCTGTAATCCTGGCAGGTACTCCTCTGATCTAGTAGCATAATTTAAATCAAAGAAAAAGGTGTATGTAGAAAAGAAAAGGTATATGTTGTGTTATTTAATACAAGTGGATGTTTAATAAGAAGGGAAACAGTATGGAATGGTTAATGTATGAATCAAGACCATGACCTCCAGTTTTGCTGACCTGTAACAGTCATGATGAACTCAACGAGAGAACCTGTGGATTTATATAAAGTAGGCCTAATAAAAAGGGACGAATTTTTGGGTTGGTGGGCTGTCATAAAATTCTCTCTTTATTTAAATTCCAAACTCTCTTTAATGACAGGCCCTCTTTATGAAACAAGAGACTGGATTTAGCAGGGATATTGTACTGTATAGCAGTGGGTAGTGAGCACCTACAAACTCAACATTGACTTATTTCCACATGTATCTGATTTGCCAAAACTTTAAGTTTGACATGGCAGTGTCTTTAGCTATCTACAATTCTTGCAGCTCTTTATTCCATTACATCAAAACACATCAAAATACAACATAGACTATTATAACTTCAATTCCTTAATCTCTGGTTACCTTTATTTAGCTTGGAATAAGAAACTTGTTTGTACTTTTCCTACCTATTGAACATGTATTTCACTTACATATGCCCATGGTTATTTCATTACCATTAATGATGTAACATGCAAGTAACTGCATCATATAACACTTAAAATATAGTTTGTGCAATGCAATTCTGAAATTCTGTCCCTAAGTATAATACATTAGCAAGATGTGGTATATATATATATATATATATATATATATATATATATATATATATATAGTAAATTAGGCCACAAAAGTCCATTCCAGTTGCTTTGAATCTATCAAAAGTAGCTGTATAAATGGATGGCAATATATTATTTGCTGTTATCAAATGGACTATATACATTTTCAGTTCTCTGTATAGTAGCAGTGGTGCAGTACACTTCTGACTGATGTATTCAGTTTATACGTAACAAACACTAATGTACGGGTGGGATTATTACACTGGCTTGTGCATCACATTATATTATAAAATGAACTTTTCTGCAAATTGTGACTGTAAAAATGGACAGCGCTGTAACATTTATGATAATGTGAGACACTTGTATGGATAATTGTACATTATACTCTCTCTGGCAATGTTATACTGCCAAACCAGTAAATGCCCATCCAGACACACTTTACCAATTAGAATTAGAGCATCCAATAAGCAAACCCAGAAAACTGCCAGTGTTGATACATTATGCTATTACACTACAATATTAACATCTGATCACACAGAATGCCAAACAGCCAATATATGTAATCTACTGTATATGGATGTACAAGGATTAAATGAATATTTGACGTTGCACAAAAAAAGTGCATTAATTCTAATAAGTATACCAATAAGACTCATCTAAAGTACTTTTCACCCTGAGTGAGAAACTATGAACACTCAATCATGAATGGACAGTGGACCCTCGTTAACGTGGAGAGGTGACCTTAGACTGGCAAAAAGAGTCCTTGAATATGATCTACCAACTTCAAATTTACACTGACAAAATGACATACCTGGTTACTAATCTGGCTTTTTGATTTAACAATTTGTTTATGATGTTTATTTCTCCTTACTGGAGATTTGGATGTGATTGTGGTGTGGGGTACATATTTGTCTGCTTTGATATACCCAAGAAATTATTCTCTTGTTTTAACAGTAACTCAATGAAACATTAATCAGGGCAATGAGATGTATGGGAAAGCTCACAGTCTGTTATCTTTGTAACACATATCATCCAACATTCTAAATCTGCAGAAAAGCAGATATTTCACCTCTTCTCCACTGTCTCTTAGGTACTATAGACCTATTAATACAGTGAACTATTCTATAAATAAGAATGTTCTAAGAAAAAGATGGAAACAGAGTACAATGTTGACATTAATGGCTTGTTTTATGTTCTAGATATCCACTAAGCTAGAATCACATTTCAGTGTATTTTTTGCTGTTTTTAACCCTGCAGAGGTACATATAACAAGATTCAGTATGGTGTCTTACTTTGTAAGCAGAATAATATATTATCCTTTATCTAATTTCTGCTTACTGTACTAACCATTTAAGCTCCAGTCACACAAGCTCCCTTTAAGACTTGACACCATTAAACTTCAAACTCAAGTTTCAGTCCAAAGTGTAAAATGATACAACATAGATACATCACGCAAACACTTACACATACAGAGAAAACACGTTAGTATTTCCTCTAAATAATATGGCTAAATCTCCGACTGTATAGCAGAGATGAGAGACAACCTTCAAGCTAGGCATGCTAGCAACATGAAAAGGTCAAAAAGAAAACAGTTCACTCCAGAAATTGACAGAATAATATCAGGGAAATAGTAAAAAGATAATAGCTTTTTTATTGACAGAGATATAAGGCTGATTTGCTGCAGTGCAGAATGCCAGTTCACTCAGAAGTTTCAATACACACACTTAGGAGAAGGCATTCACCCAGATAAAGGATCACTTACCTTAATTGAGATACGTTCTGTCCTACAGTCCAGGCACCAAACAGATCAGCTGCCAAACCAACACCCAGCAGGTACTGTTTGTGCGTCCCCTTTATCCTCTTCTTTCTCAGACTACAGTCAAGCTGAAATCCTAAGAGCTTCTCTTGTAGTGAGTAGTATTGTGCCACTGATCTCTGTATAAAATCTCCAACCACTGTGCCCTGGACAGGGCGATCTTCTAACTAGGGCGATAGGCTCCTGTCAGGTCCCCAGAGACTTGGGATGATCATTGACCTGATTAGTGCTGAACACTCCCTACATGCAGGGGAAGCATACAGAGGATTGGTTAGTGACAGAAGAATTGGGGGGAAAATGCACTGGAGCCACTTGGGAACGCTGTCTTTTCCAGACTAATGGATGTGTTGCTGCTGAAGCTGTACAATTTGCGAGGAGGTTATGTACAGTGTTAACCAATGTGCTACTGCCTCTGTGTGCTGCTGATGGAGCTGCTGCTGCTGCTGCTGGAAGAAATACAGTAGCAATGCACTGTGTTTCTGAAGGTACAACAGCCTTAGACAGCGTGTAGAACACATTAATTAGAGACTGATGTAGCTGTTTCATAACAAGAGGCTTAAATATGCAATTTTCTGTAAGCTAGCAGATAAAGTAGATTAACACACTTTCTCTGACCCTAGAGATTGATTCTCCATTGCAGCCACGGCAGAGTGAAATGAATTTGGTGGTCCTACTGAGCCTCTGGCTGATGCTTGTCTGTCATAAAAAAAACTGCATGCACATACAAAATAGCTCTATTTAACACCACAGCAGAACGCTGAATTATTTTGGAGGAGACCCTTCAATCATTAGAAAAGTACAAAGCAGCTGTAGTGTGACAGGGAGAGAAATTAACTCCTGCTCCTACAAAGCATTATTTAGACATGGAAACAGAGCTATCTTAGCACAAGGAACTGAATCCGATCAATAGAATATTTTTTATGCTAAAACAAAAAGACCAACAAGACATGGTTGCATGGTTTTGTCTAAGCATAACATATAGAAATCTATATCTAGCCACTCCAGACCTGAAAGAAATTAAAGCTTAGCTATGAGTATAAAAATTAGTATTTTGCATCAATGTAATTCAATGCTAACATGGCATTAATGGTATAGATTTCTTAAAAATGCAATCAGCCATCTGCAGTAACATAAAACTGATATACATATGTGAGGAAAAAATAGGCTGCATTGCAATTGTATACTTAAATTATAAAAATAATCGAATATACACTTTTAAGATTCATGTTACAGATATAACTGTAGACTATAGACTAAATACTGTAGCCATTGTATTTATTTCAGTATTTGAAGCCTGAGGACCTATATTACAGTTTGTAGCCTACTCTGCTGCAAACAGGTAACATTAACCTAGGGATTCAACTACAGGCAAATATTGAATTTTAAGTACTGGTACTGGCAAAGTATATGGATTGTTGGTCTATTGTTTGCTATTATCTGTTGTTAATTACAAATCTTATTGACCACTCCTGGGGGTATATTTACTAAACTGCAGGTTTGAAAAAGTGGATATATTGCCTATAGCAACCAATCAAATTCTAGCTCTCATTTTGTAGATTGTACTAAACAAAGGATTACTAGAATCTGATTGGTTGCCCTAGGCAACATATCCACTTCATCAAACCCACAGTTTAGAAAATATACCACCTGAAGTAAACCAGTATGGGGTAGACAAATATTTAGAGTTTTGTTCACACATTGGTGTGTAGTATTTTTAGTGTGTTGTGGCCCTTAATGAACTTTCAGATGTGAACAGGTAGTAGAGGTTGAAACAGGCATTAATGAATCTGATGGCTGCTGCATTTTTACTCAGTTTTAATACATTTGCATGATAGACATACAATGGACCCTATTTATTATTTATCTTAACTCGGTCATAGTTATTACTGCAATTTATTATAAAAGATATTGCCAGAGCAGCTGTCCAGCGATACTGTACAGTACTGATACAATATCTCAGGTAGTGGTACTTGTCATTTTGCCTTCTTGGGGCATATGCGCATGCATGATCCAGCTAGCCGGCTCATGTATGTACAGTGGAACTGAAAGCCCAGGCTTTTCATGGGAAAGTTTAAGCCAGAGAAAGCTTGCAAATCTTTCTTCCCTTGGGGGCTACCTCCAGCTGTAGCCTTTGATATATGTGGAAAAGTCCTATCTCTGGCAAAAATAAGAAATATTTTTCACTTTACATAGGGCTTTTCAATGTTTAATAAATAGGCCCTTCCATATGCGGACAAGTTGTAAGTGCAGAACAGTGGCACAGTGGTTAGTACTGCTGCCTGACAGAGCTGTGATCATGAGTATGATTCAAATCAATCTATGTGGAGTTTCTATGTTCTTCCCCTATATTAGTGGGTTTCATCCCACGGTCCAAAAGCATACTGGTAGGTTAATTGCCTGCTCACAAAATGAACCCTAGTTTGTCTGTGTGTCTGTGTGGTAAGAAGTTTAGGTTGTAAGCTCTAATCTGGTAGGGGTGGATAAAAAAGACTACATATTCTCTGTATAGTGCTGTATAATATGATTGGTACTATAAAAATAAATTAAATATAATAAGGTCATGTTTAAATGAGCCTTTTAATAAAATTTGTTCATGCCACATTCCAAAGGAAATACTAAGCAAGCAAACCGCTTTGAAAATACAACAGGCCTGTTGTTAACATGGATTATACATCGCTTTTAAATTATTGCACAAAAGATTTATAACATTACTAATAAAAAACACAAACTGCTAAAGGACCAGAAAAAAGAAGCGTACATAAAGGCACTCCAGGATGTATTGAAAATATACAATTATTCAGATTTTATTGGTATACGTTAAAAAATATTAGTAATAACCTGGTACAATGGAAAGTAGCAAAGTAAGGTTAAAAACAAACATAGTGTGTATACAGTGTTGACATTATACGTGATATAAAATTGCAGTGTCACACTGCAACTCTTTCAATGTCTCATTAATAAAGTATAATAAAGCCTTTTATTTGTGCAAAATTATTTACTCCACTTTTCTTAATATATTGTCCATATATGATAATCCAAGTCCTTACCAAAATATACAAATATACCTCCAAAATGAGAGTCTTTAGCTTCTTAACTAGTCAGCAGAAATAGACTCAAATGGCTTTCCTAAAGGAGTGTCTTACAAAATGTACTTCCAATATAAGAGTTTTTAGCTTCCCAGTTAATAAGCAGAAATAAACTCAAATATCTTCC
Source organism: Mixophyes fleayi (assembly GCF_038048845.1). NCBI lineage: Eukaryota > Metazoa > Chordata > Amphibia > Anura > Limnodynastidae > Mixophyes > Mixophyes fleayi. The sequence continues at coordinate 153,555,358 of NC_134406.1, forward strand.
ATAAAGGAGACACAATATCTATGAATATAATACAGTTTGATGGAGAAAGATTTGCATTGAGCTTCATTAAATAATAGTTCTTAATAGTTAGGTATTAGCTGCATATTCGTATATTATGTCCCTATAGAAAGCAGTGAAGTAGATAGCTGCTATAAATTTTTATGGATCTAAGACCCATATATCAGGTCTGTAACAGGTGCTTGAAATAGGCTCTCTTGAAGTAGCATAAATTAGTCTGCTTATTAGATATAATGCATACCAATGTTATATCAATATAGCGCTCTTATTGGTTTTTAAGGAGCCATAATGGTGATCCAAAATACAGTATGAGGCTAATTCTAAAGAAAGTATATTGCTAGCTGCCTACAAAATTTCTAACTGTGGCTCTATGTTATATTGAATGGAGTAATGAGACAAATGAAAGCAAACGCTGACGCGCGTTTTGCTTAGTTACTTTCTCAAGCCAAGCTGAAGGTCTGTTCTAACAGGTTATTTATACTCAAAGGACACACCCTGTGAAGATACCAGCTTTATCCGGCCCAATGCTACCCACTTCACGCTGGCTGGCCACCCACGGGTGCCTTCCTATGCCAGGGAAGTCTACCCAGTACCTTCTAGGATTCGTATAGTCACTCAGGCAAATGCAGTTATAAAAATACAGTATATTTAATGTCATACAAACAACACTAGAATATTATGTACACACAGTAAATAAATGCCATGCAGGTTTACCACATCATCTCTCCCTTACCGCACGAGTGTAAGGAGTTATAGTCACCTGGCTGTCCAGACTTCACGACCCATGGATCTCTCTCAGCTGCGTATATAGACTAGTAGAGAACGACAACTCAAAAACTAGATCTTGCACTTCATCAATGAAATCCCAGAATGAACACCCTTCCCCCCTGAAATTGTTCCTTATATCTCAGGTCTAATTTCCACAGTCTTTCCCCTCCCTGGGCAAACCCCTGGGTCTATTCCTCTTAACCATTGGTCAGTGCAGGACTAGGGGGTTTGGACAGGGCAGTGAATATGAGCTGTCCTTTCACAGAAGCCCCCTGCTGGGATGCAGACAGAACATCTGGACTAGTCCTAAGGAGAACAATTGATGCTAATTGGCTTGCCCTACTTCCAAGGATAAGGTAGTAGTGAGCCCCTCCTAAAATTAACCCCTTACACTACTTTGTGATGTCACAGGGTCCCCATCTATTCCATGCTTCCTGTAGAGGAAGGAGGGGGATAATAAATGCAGCTCCAGCCCTCTCACCTGTATTGTGGACACCTGATCTTTACCCATAACCCCCCTGGCTTCAGTTTAAGGACAATGAATAACATTACTGCAAGTCATCAATATATAATACACAATATACATATTTACATTGAACTAAAATGTCCCCTTAACCAAATGTACTTGGACAATGCAGTTGTAGTCTGGTGAGCTGGGGAACAAAAGCAGGGGCTATAAAAAGTACTATAATCCACATTATGTGAGAAATGAGACACAGAATGGTTAGCGTATCACACTTGTTTCGTCACACACACCCAGTATGACGTCACTGCGAGTGGACCAATCAGATGGCATATATGTTAGAGTGATTGGCAGTTTGACTAGCCAATGTTATTCTCATTAGTTATGAGTCCCGCCCCTCTTATGGTCTCATTGGTTCATCTCAAATAGTAGATGATCGGGACAATAGAATAGCAGTGTATTAAATCAAAGGTCTGCATCTGTTATATCTATATATAGGGGGAACAAGGAGTGCAAATCTTATGTCATAATCAAAAGAGACAGATGTAGTAACTGGGATATAGTTCTTATAATCCTAAATCGATCTATATGAGATGTATACAGTATATTACAAAAGTGAATCAATTGATGGTATATTTATTTGAAAAGTTAATTGTACTGTTTATTCTAAGAATGATAATTATCATATTATATAAATGATCTATTCTCTGAATTTCTTAGTATTCCCTGAATACAAATAAATAAAAAATATAAGGATGCAACATAATAAAGGTAATAATTCTGTGAAGTAATATTGATGAGAGTACAATTGTACACAGGGTCCCCAGCTGTTCCATGCTTCCTGTAGAGGAAGGAGGAGGGAGAATGAATGCAGCTCCAACCTCTCACCTGTATTGTGGACACCTGATCTTTTCCCATAACCCTCCTGGCTTCAGTTTAAGGACAACGAATAACATTACTGCAAGTCATTAATATATAATAAACAATATACATATTTACATTGAACTAAAATGTCCCCTTAACCACATGTACTTGGACTATGCAGTTGTAGTCTGGTGAGCAGGGGAACAAAAGCAAGGGCTATAAAAAGTATCCAAACAGATGTGCAGAGTAACAACAAATAGTCTATAGCGGGTATGGATACCGCTGCTAAGCAGAGGAGCTTGTCCTAAGCGGATATGCAAGGTAACAGTTGATAGTCAATAACAAGTAAGCATACCGCTGATGAGTAGAGAAGTTTGTCCACAAGGATATGCAGGCACAGCAGGGGCGCTGAACGACTGAAGCGGGTATGGGAACCGCAGGTGAGCAGAGCAGGTAATCAGAAGCCAGCTGAGGACACGAGCAGGATACAGGAGTCTGTAGCGAGTTTGAGAACCGCTGATGAGCAGAGCAGGTAATCCAGAAGCCAGCTGAGGACACAAGCAGGATACAGGAATCAGTAGCGGGTATGGAAACCACCGATGAGTAGAACAGGTAATCAGCAGGAAGCTGAAGACACTAGCAGGACACAGGAGACACCTTCAGCGACTCACAGGGAATGAGACTCAAGATCAGGCAACGAGGAAATGAGCACAGGTGCCTTAAATAGGGAGAGGTACCTGATCCACCAATGAGATTAAAAGCAAAGGTCATAAGTTCTTGGATGCTGCGCATGCGCAGTGCATCAAGATGGCGGACGGCCGCGGTTCAGGACAGGCGCCGGCAGGAAGGCTAGAGAACCACGCACCAGCGCAGAGGCACTCACGGTCCGGTGAGTGACAGTACCCCCCCCTTTTAAAGGTGGGCACAGAACACTTGGAGCCGGGTTTGCGCGGATACTTGGAGTAGAATCTTTTTAGAAGAGCTGGAGCATTGAGATCATCTGCGCGGATCCAAGAACGCTCCTCTGGACCAAAGCCCTTCCAATGCACAAGGAAGGGAAGAACTCCTCGCGAAATTTTAGCATCTAAAATATGATTAATTTCAAACTACTTCTCTTGATGAACTTGTACTGGCCGAGGTGCTGAAGGAGGAACAGAGAAACGGTTGATGATAAGAGGCTTGAGTAATGACACATGGAAGGCGTTGGAGATACGAAGGTTCTTAGGTAATAGTAGTTTGAAGCACACTGAATTTATCACTTGAGTGATCCTATATGGACCAATGAAACGGGGAGCGAACTTCATAGACGGAACCTTCAAGCGAATATTTTTGGTAGAAAGCCATACGCGGTCTCCAATCTTAAGTGGTGGAATAGCTCGCCTCTTTTTATCCGCAAAACACTTGTATCTGGCTGATGTCTTCTTTAGGCAGGATTTAACCTGAGACCAGATATTTTTGAAACTCTGACATACACTCTCCACTGCAGGAACTTGGGTGGGAGGGAGGGCAGGAAATTCTGGGAAAGACGGATGGTGGCCGTATACCACAAAGAATGGACTTTTTGAAGATGACTCGTGATACATGTTGTTATGGGCGAATTCAGCCCATGGAAGTAAATCTACCCAGTTGTCTTGGAGAACATCCTTATGAAAGTCTCAAGATCTTGGTTGACTCTCTCGGTCTGTCCATTTGATTGAGGATGGTAGGAGGATGATAGTGATAATCAAATACCCAAGGTCTTGCAAAGGGCTCGCCAGAATCTGGAAACTAATTGCACTCCTCTATCCGAGACAATCTCAGATGGACATCCATGAATTCGGAAGATCTCCTTGATAAAATGGTCAGCCAGAGTAGATGAGGAAGGTAAACCGGTCAAAGGAACAAAATGTGCCATTTTCGAAAATCTATCCACCACTACCCAGATGGTATTGCACTTTTTACTCGGAGGAAGATCGGTGACAAAGTCCATACTAATATGGGTCCAAGGTTTGGAAGGAATGGGTAGTGGTTGAAGTAATCCCGCCGGTGTTCTGCCGGGAGTTTTAAACTTGGAACACACCTTACACGCGGCCACAAATTCTTTGACATCTCTCCTCATAGAGGGCCACCAGTAGCTTCGAGAAAGGACTTCTAAGGTCTTGCGTTCACTCGAATGTCCAGAAAAGCGTGAGGAATGATACCAGGACAATATTTTCCTCCGTAGAGATGGAGGCACGAGGGTTCTCCCAAATGATAGCACCTTGGTGGAAGAAGTGGCCAGAGTCACACATTTGGGATCTAATATAGGATGGTTAGGACCATCTTCAACGTCTGAGGACGCCACAAACGCCCGAGACAAGGCGTCTGCTTTTCTATTCTTGGAAGCTGGTTTGAAGGTTATGATAAGCTCAAAACGGGAAAAGAAAAGAGACCATCTTGCTTGACGAGGATTAAAACATTGGGCTGACTGCAAATATGACAGGTTTTTGTGATCCGTAAAAATAGTTACATGATGACGAGCTCCCTCCAGCAGATATCTCCACTCCTCTAATGCTGCTTTTATGGCCAACAACTCCTTGTCCCCAATAGTGTAATTTCTCTCCGCAGGTAGAAGACCTCGAGAGTAGAAGGCACAAGGATGGAATTTTTGTTGCTCCGCTCATCGGGATAGTATGGCCCCTAGGCCAACATTAGAGGCGTCTACCTCTAGGAAGAAAGGAAGAGTCACGTCAGGCTGTCGAAGAACAGGAGCGGAAGAGAAGGACTCCTTGAGGAACTGCAAAGCTTGAAGAGCCTCGGAGGACCATTGTTTAGTGTTAGCTCCCTTCCGGGTCAGAGCCACTATTGGAGAGGCGATGGATGAAAAACCTTGAATGAAACGTCTGTAGTAGTTTGGAATACCTAAAAAACGTTGGATTGCTCGGAGAGTAGTTGGCTGGGGCCAACGTAGTACAGCGTTCACCTTTTCAGGATCCATCTTGAGACTAACTCCGGACACAATATATCCCAAGAATGGAATCTGGGATAACTCAAAGGAACATTTTTCTAGCTTGCAGAATAAAGAGTTTCTTCGGAGTCTGGAAAGGACCTTGGCCACATGTTGGTGATGAGTGGGCAGATCCTGGGAAAAGATTAATATGTCGTCCAGGTAGACGACGACACAGACATACAACAAGTCCCGGAAGATCTCATTCACGAAACCCTGGAAGACAGCGGGGGCGTTACACAACCCGAAGGGCATAACTAGATATTCATAATGACCATCCCTGGTGTTAAAAGCTGTCTTCCATTCGTCTCCAGACTTGATCCGGATTAAGTTATAAGCGCCTCGAAGATCAAGCTTGGTGAAGATCCGGGCTCCCTTAATGTGATCAAAGAGCTCGGTAATTAGTGGAATAGGATACCGATTTTTGATGGTAATGGCATTGAGTCCACGATAATCTATACAGGGTCGTAATGATCTATCCTTCTTCTTCACAGAAAAGAACCCCGCGCCAGCGGGAGAGGTGGAAGGTCGGATAAATCCTCGCTGGAGGTTCTCCTTGATATACTCAGATGTTGCTTGAGTTTCTGGTAGCGAGAGTGGATACACACAACCCCTAGGAGGGTTCTTGCCAGGTTGTAAGTCAATCGGACAATCCCACGCCCGATGGGGAGGAAGGCGTTCAGACTGAACCTTATCGAATACATCCGTGAAGGAAGCATACTGTGGAGGGAGACCCGACGGGCAAGGTGAAATGGAAGACTGATGTATTTTGAGTGGAACAACTTGAGAGAGACATCTATGACGACAATCGGGACCCCAGGAAGTGACTTGAGGAGTGTTCCAGTCAATCTGAGGGGAATGAAGTTGAAGCCATGGAAGGCCAAGTACGATGGGACTGGTGGTAACAGGAAGGACCAGTAAAGAAATTTTCTCTTGGTGTAAGGCTCCAATTTGAAGAGTCAATGGAGACGTACTTTGAGTAATGAGTCCATTAATTATACGTGATCCATCGATAGCAGTAACAGCTATAGGTGCTTTTAAAAGAATCACTGGTAGGGACCATTGATTCACTAGGAAACTAGAGATAAAATTTCCAGCAGCTCCAGAATCTAGAAGTGCTTGAGACATAAATGATTTGGTAGCAAAGGAAACGGTAACATCAAAAGCACAGACTTTAGCATCCGTAGAACATGGAAAGGACTCCAGTGACCCTAACCTTACCTCTCCAGAACTGGTTAGGGCCTGGCATTTCCCGTACTTCTAGGGCATGAGTTCAGCATGTGAGTAGAGTCAGCGCAATAGATACAGAGTCTATTCTTCACTCGTCGCTCTCTCTCTTCAGATGTTAATTTAGAGCGACCTACCTCCATGGGTTCTACTAGAGGTGGAAGATGACGAACTTGGGATACTGAGTGAACAGGCGCTTTGGAGGAAGTTACTCTTTTGGAATCTCTCTCACGAAACCTCATGTCTACACGATGGCATAGAGAAATCAAATCGTCCAAGGAGGAGGGTAACTCTTGTGAGGTCAGTGCATCTTTGATCTTGTCGGCAAGCCCCTGCCAGAAGGCGGTTATCAGCGCCTCAGTGTTCCACTGAAGCTCAGAGGCAAGAATCCAAAATTGTATAAAAGTACTGAGCTACAGACCGAGATCCTTGGCGTAGTTGGAGAATACTGGAAGCTGCAGAGATAACACGACAAGGTTCGTTAAAAATTCTTTGAAACATAGAAATAAACATGGCACTATCTTCCAATAGGGGATCATTTCTTTCCCACAGAGGGGAGGCCCATGCGAGAGCCTGTCCGGAAAACAAAGAGATGAGATAGGCCACTTTGAAACGATGAGTAGAAAAGTTATGAGGTTGGAGTTCGAAATTAATGGAACATTGGTTAAGAAAACCCCTACAGGTTTTGGGGTCTCCATCATACTTAGAAGGAGTAGGCAGGTGTAGCGTGGAAGCGGTAGACACCTGGGATGGCACTGGGGAAGAATATGGAGGTACTGGAGGATCAACAGTAGCTGCTACATTTTGCTCAGGGATTCCTCGGGCGGCTAAAGCCTGACAACATTGAAACAACTGTTGCTGTCGAACATCTTGTTGTTCAATCCGAGTAACCAGGTACTGCAGCATCTCTTTAGCTGTTGGTTCCGATCCTGGGTCTGTCATGGCCTGATCTTACTGTCACGGGCACTAAGAGTCTTGCCCAGGATTTCACCAGTTGACTATGCTTACCAGAAAGGCGGAGTTTTCACAGCGGTCCTCTGGCAGCAGGGTGAATAGTGGAACGTATATAACAGCAGATGGAGAGAGGATGCCAATGGAATTGATGATAGTCAGTGACTTGCAGCTATACTGGTAAATGAGTCAGCGACTTGCAGCTATATTGGTAGATGAGTCAGCGACTTGCATCTATAGTGGAAAGGCAGGTTTGAACCACGGAGACCAGGGTGGACGTGAGCAGGTGAAGGAAGGTAACAGGAGAGTCAGTGGTCTGCGGATAGCAAGTTGTACCACTGCTGTGAAGGGAAGACTTGTCCAGGTGCAGGTAGGTAGCTGGGAAGTCAGTGCTCTGCGTACAGCAAGTTGTACCACTGCTGTGTTGAGAAGACTTGTGCAGGTGCAGGTAGGTAGCGGGGAAGTCAGTGGTCTGCGTACAGCAAGTTGTACCACTGCTGTGGTGAGAAGACTTGTCCAGGTGCAGGTAGGTAGCAGGGAAGTCAGTGGTCTGCGTATAGCAAGTTGTACCACTGCTAGTAAGTGAGTAGTTGTTCAAGTGCGGATGAGAGGAGGCATGCAAAGAGTCAATAACGGTATGAGGGCACTGAGAGCACAGAGGAACTTGTTCCAAACAGATATGCAGCGTTTACAGCTAATAGTCTATGACGGTATGTATACCGCTGCTGAGTAGAGAGGCTTGCACAGAGCGGATATGCGGGATAATAACTGATAGTCAATCACAAGCATGCATATCACTGCTGAGTAGAGAAGCTTGTTCCAAACAGATATGCAGCATAACAACAAATAGTCTATAGCCGGTATGGATACCACTGCTGAGCAGAGGAGCTTGTCCTAAGCGGATATGCAAGGTAACAGTTGATAGTCATACCGCTGATGAGTAGAGAAGTTTGTCCACAAGGATATGCAGGCACAGCAGGGAACCGCAGGTGAGCAGAGCAGGTAATCAGAAGCCAGCTGAGGACACGAGCAGGATACAGGAGTCTGTAGCGAGTATGAGAACCGCTGATGAGCAGAGCAGGTAATCCAGAAGCCAGCTGAGGACACGAGCAGGATACAGGAATCAGTAGCGGGTATGGAAACCACCGATGAGTAGAACAGGTAATCAGCAGGAAGCTGAAGACACTAGCAGGACACAGGAGACACCTTCAGCGACTCACAGGGAATGAGACTCAAGATCAGGCAATGAGGAAATGAGCACAGGTGCCTTAAATAGGGAGAGGTGCCTGATCCACCAATGAGATTAAAAGCAAAGGTCATAAGTTCTTGGATGCTGCGCATGCGCAGTGCATCAAGATGGCGGACGGCCACGATTCAGGACAGGCACCGGCAGGAAGGCTAGAGAACCACGCACCAGCGCAGATGCACTCACGGTCCGGTGAGTGACACTCTTGCCCCAAGTAAACCTTTTTCCCAAGTCCAAAGTCTCTGGCCTGCTGTGGTTTCTCCTGGGTCTGATGGCAAGGTAGACAGCAGTACACAGTTCCTCAACCTCCCACCCGGGTCCCATGGCTGCAGGCATATTTGCCCACCCAGCTGGAGTGGGGGTTTATGCTGCCCTGTGTCATAAAATGAGCCAACAATAAAACTGGGCCACTCGGATGCAGACATCAATGGTAGGAGAGTTGTAGTCCAACATCCCTTGGGTGCCTTGTCCACCCTTAATTGCCCAACTGCAAATAGTCCCTTGGCCTGTCCTCTGTTTCTGGAGACCATGCTTCCCTCCCCCACATATTCGAGTGAAAATTGCCAAGTGGCAGGCAAACTTTCTGGCTCCTTGTTTGTTTGTTTCTGGCTAAGATCCAATCCCCCCTCCCCCAAACACTCAAGGGACAACTGCCCAGTGGCAGGCAAACGTGGGGGCTCCATTAATTCTTTGCTGCTGGGGAATCCTCTGTCCCCCTCCCAAACCACTTGTGGGTGCCCCTGTATGTATGTTGGTGTGCATCTCTCCTCCCCCGTAATCCTCATTGGACACAGACTTGTCCTCCTGGCAGCAAAACAGAGTGGATGGGCCAGTGCAGGCCTCTGGCATTGGGTCCTGGATTCCCAGATTTGGAGCTGGAGTGCGATGCTTCAAAGCTTGTGGGGCTGGTGAATCTTGCTGTGCTGGTGCCCTCTCAGACACCTACTCAGTCAACATCTGCTCATCTGCCAGTTTGCATATGGAAAGGTGTAGGGGTAGTTTTCCCAGGGCCCCATGGTAGTGGCCTCTGACATGACAATTTCTGCTGAGATCATATGTTGAGCAAGTTTATGATTCTCTTCTGCCACATTTTTGTATAACTGTACATCATTTGCACTGGAGAGCACACAGGCGGTATCCTGCGTTACTTCATTAAACAATACATTTTCAGGCACAACAGGGTAGGTCTTTTCTGTAATTATGTTCTAACTCAGACACAGTCTCAGGTGCCAATAACACTGGCAAATTATCGGAAGATGCTACTACATGGTAGTTACTTGGTAGCTCTTTTCCATCCAAGTCACCAAGTGGGAGGATTTCTCCTAATTCTTTCTGAGTAGTCAGAGGTACAACCAGTATCGGACTGGGGCATGAAATGGGGCACAGGGGGACAGGGGGAATGCAGTGATAGGGGCCCACCACATTGGGGTGTGGCCAACTGTAAGAGTGGGTGTGGCCAGTCAAGGGGGTATAGTCAGCCCATGGAGGGCAACTTACAACGTAAAGAACAAGCACACCTGGTAAATATGAATATATATATGAATATATATATATATATATATATATATATATATATATATAGTTGCTAAATAAGTCTTTATTTTTACTTGTGAACCATCTTGTAAGGCTTTAGTTTTTTTAAGCTACACAAGTAAAACTTGCTGTCAAACAAAAAGCTTCCATTCCCTACATTTTTCGTAGATTTTTTTCTTTTATGCTGCAGTTTTATTTTGAAGGACATTAACAAGTTTCATTATAAGGTGCCATTTAGATGGGGTCTGCAGTATGTGTATTGATTCCATTCCCCCATTTCCCTCTTGACTTCTCTGCTCCTTTCTGGTGAAGCAAAAATGACAGGCTGGCTGGCTTGGGAGGGCACTCACTTACCTGTGTGGAAAGCTCCAGCATCCTGCTCCTCTGGGCGGCCGTGATACCAGGAAGACAGCACACTCCTCCTCCCCTGCTGAAGTGAAAAACACACTACCGCGCAGGTGCAGAGAGCCCAGACACGGCTCTCTACACCTGCGTGGTAGTGAGTTTGTGACGGAAATGGCCCCGCCGCCCAGAGCTGGATTAAGGCTTTAGGGGGCCGGGGGCACTTAAGAGAGGGGGGGCCCTAAAATCTAAAATTAAGAGAAAAGTGTCTTCATTGGGTATAAGACTGTAAGCATTGACACATCCTGCATTACGGCACCTATAGCCCGCTAGTACGACATTTACAGCTCTCCCAGAGGGCTCGCCTAGCTTGTCTGCACAAGAAAAGTCATTACTTCCACAAACTAAAATACTTTACATTAAAACAATCATCAAAACCCCACATTAAAATGGGCATTGACACCACACATTAAAACCAGCAATGATATCGCTTATTAAAAATACAACTGACAACGCACATTAAAACTAGCAATGATACCGTATACTAAAACTAGCAATGATACTGCACACTAAAACTAGCAATGATACTGCACACTAAAACTAACATAAAAAAATAAACATTGATAACATAACACCAATTTTGTCTATATGTCTATATGTGTGTAGCTTTGTATGTATGTATACCCTTATATAATGCAGCAACTATGTTAGAAGATCCTCTATTTTATTAATCAATATTAAAGCAATTATCGAAGCCTGCCACTTATATTAAAGCTTTTAATTATTTTACACACACAAACACACATATATATATATATATATATATATATATATATATATATATATATATAATACATACACTAAATTCTCATTCAAGCTTTAATATAAGTGGCTGGCTTATGTGATTACTTTACTAATGAAACAATAAATATACACTGACCATTAATATTAATGAGATATAGCTGATAAAAGAAATAAACATGTGTATACATATTTAAGAAGACCCTTCATAACATGATTACTTGACTGCTTGATTAAATATGTCAAAGTTAGCCACCTATAGCAGCAAGAAAATATATATATATTCTCACTGCTGTCGAAGTCAGCTTATCGGATAAAGTCATTTCAATTAAAGTCTAGCAAACTTGGTTGTCTTTGTCTGAAAAGATGCGTACGGTACGCATCGACGTACAAGGGCACGCTACGGCGTGAAAGGGCGTACGCATCTAATACACGTGGCAGCAACAGTAAAGTTGTCTTTTACCATACATTCGCACAAACACGCATACTTATAAAATAGTATACATTAATGGTAGTTGCAACACATAGTCAGTTATGTCGAAATATAGTAGTATTTATATGTTATATTAGAGTTACATGCATATTAGTGAAATACACGGAACAGGTTGAAGGTATCACATCATGAGTGGTATCATAATGAACCTCGTTACATATCCTACTGTTTGGTTCACTCTGCGAGGTAATCGCAGAGAGCATACGCAAGTTATGAATGATAGGGAATTATGAACTACTTAAGACTAAGGAATCTTGGTGGGAAGAGCCCAGCATACCCCCTGGAGAGGTGACTCCCTCCTTTGGATTCCTTAGGATGAACCAGCCAATGATTGACAACCCCTTGGACATTCCTGAGACCTGGACCAATAGATGCAAGCTATATTATCTTCATTATATTACTGTATTTGATGTGTATATAAGCAGCAGCTTGTGATCCAGTGTGCAGACATCTTGTCCCCAGACTTCAGGATTGAATGACTGCACTGGATCCAGAGCGCCTGCGATAAGTAACGGCTGTATTTACTATTACTTCGCTTGAGCATATTATTCTATTTATTGCGAATAAATCTTTGTGCGTTGGAAACACAAATCGAGGTTCGACAATCATTATTGGTTAGCGACAAGCACGCACATAACAATTTGGGGGCCCGTGAGCTTTGGAGGTTTTGTTGCCAATGATATGCAAGACCAACGGATTTCGGTTCCGCAACAAAGGGTGGAGACGCGTCATAAACGGGTAAGAACGCATTGTGTGCAAAACCTGAATTTTCATTGTGCGTTTTAACTGTATTGCATTGCTTAGCGTATGTGTATTTCCTGCTGTGCGTACGCGAACTTCCGGTAGATTTTCCACGTGGTTAAACAATCGTTTTGATAGTTATTATACATGCATAGTATAATTACTTGTGAAAGCCTCTGAGATATTATTACTGTTGGGAACTTTTGATTTTCTGCGCAGAAAAGGTGTATAGCGTGTGATGTTGTAACGTAGATACACTGTTTATTATTCATTGTGCTCAGTTGCTGTCTGATGAGGCGGATTGCCCAACTGAAGGACAGTATACAGGGCAGGTATACCGAATGCGAAAACCGAGTTTTCGCAAAGCGCTACCAATAGATCGCAAGGTTTGCAAATAATTAGCATGGGTAGGCAGTGCGATCTAACCGCATCTTTAGTGCGAATTGGTGAAGCAGCTAGGAGGAATTATATTGGATAGGCTGGTTGATTGTATCGACTTTGTTCTCCCAGTTATAATAAACTCAACAGATTTTTGTGATAGCCCTTGGGTCCCACAGTGATATTGTCTGTGTTAGGGGTCCTTGTTAAATACAAGAAGAAGTGAGTGGACGCGGCTTGAGGAAATACGTCCACGGCCAGTAAGAGATCTCTAGCGGTAAAGTGTTTGTAGCAAATTGTTGAAAGTGGTCTGCATAGATTGGTGTTATTCAACATGGGTGCTAAGCATACGCTAGAGATGGTCAGTGTACTGCCTAAGGAAGGCCCTATTGGTTCAGTGAGGTTTCTCATGTGTAAGAAATATGGTGCATACGAAACTGTGTATTGTGACACGTGGGTCAAAATGACCAAAGATTGTGATAGGCCCTTCCCAACAATAGGAAGTTTTAATGCAGAGGTACTAAATACTGTAAAAGATAAAGTATGGTTTATCAAGTCAACGAAAAAGAGAAATAGACATAATGATTGTTTAAAATTGTGGCAAATGGAAGGTAACACGTGGCAGAGCAGCGAATGCACAGCGGAAGTAGGCGTGGCAAAAAGCTTGCGCAAGGCGGATGTAACCGTTGAGAAGCGTGGCGAACTCAGCGCAGGCGGGAGGGGTAGGTACAGCCGTTGTTAAAACTGAAAATAGAAAAATTGCTAAGTTGTATCCTGTTTTAAGCCAGTTTAAATCAAGTGTATCTGAAGATGAAGATGAACCCACTGTGATTTCGGCCATTGCCCATGCTGTTAGTGTACTAGAGGCTTAGCGCAAGTATGAGAAAATGGCTGATATAGGTGAGAGTAGCGTGATCACGAGGAGTGAAAGCGTTCTAAATCTAGAACCAGCAAATCCTGTAGTGTCCCCTGAAGTCAGTATACCAGAGGGTGCGTTCCCAGTCCGCACAATATCAGTTCCCAATGGGAAATCGGATAAGGATGGTGTAGTTCCTTTAAGAAATGTTACAATGCATTGTCCCTGGACTAGATCAGAATTACGTTCCATTATGACTAAATTCCCAGATCCTAGAAAGGAGTTAGCTAAATGTCAGAAATTTGTTAAAGACTTAGGAAATGCCCACGAACCAACCAATAAGGATTGGCGTGTAGTGTTGAGGGCGTGTCTTCCTCCCAATACTAACATACAAAAATTTATTGAAGATTGTTTGTTGGAGGAAGATGACACCTTGACTGATGAGATTAACCAAAAGAATATAGAACAAATTGTCAAATACTTAGCCATCTATTTTCCAGTAGTAGTAAATTGGAGTAAGATTTTCACCATTAAACAAAAGGATAGTGAAACAGCAGCAGATTACTTCACTAGAGCAATAGCAGCGATAACACGGTTTACTGGGATATCCAACATAAGTGAGGACCCACATCACAGAGAGGTAGCTGTAGGAGTACTGATGGATGGCCTTAGAGAAAATTTAAAGATGAGAGTACAAACCACATTACCTAATTGGAGAGGTGTCACGGTAGATTCTCTTAGGGAGTCTGCTGTGGAGCACGACAAAAACCTTTTTAGACAAAAGGAGGAGAAAGGTGATAGGTTAATTACGGTGAGTATACAGGCTCTAGAGGGGATTCATACACGACCACCAGCATACAACCCACATAATAAGAAACATAGAGTGATTAGATGTTTCAATTGTAATGAAGAAGGACACATGAGGAGGGAATGTAAAAAAGACAGATTCAGCCCTAGAGGTGGGACACATAGATATCCTCCAAGGAAGAATTCACATAGAATCGAAGACTCACATCTACCCGCACATATTACCACAAATATTGCGCGGGAAAATGATAGTCAGCGCTAGGGGTCAGGTCATACCTGTAGCCTACAGCCAGTGAGGTTAACTGAGAGTCAGAGTGAAGAACCAAAAATGATAGTTGACATAGCTGGTAGGAAACAAACTTTTCTTGTAGATACACGGCCGGCCCGATCTGTGATAACCTCTCCTTTCAATCTACAGGTGACCAGTAAAACCATTCCAGCTATGGGGGTAACAGGAAAAGTGTTACATTATCCTCTAACTAAACCTGCTGAAGTTACTATCGGGCCTCTGCATACTAAGCATTCGTTTCTCTTGGCTGCAGCGGCTCCTACTAACTTGCTAGGGAGAGACTTGTTATGTAAAATGGGATGTGTCATATACTGTACTTCTGATGGTGTGTTCTTAGATATACCGGAGAAGGTCGCACATGAGGTACAGGATATATTGGACACCCCTCAAAGGTTAATGTTACACTCTCCTGTTATAGAACAAAGTCCATCTCAAGTAAAGGGGATGTTGCTGGAAATACCAGGTTCCCTATGGACCAGAGATGGACAGGACACTGGACTGATGGCAAACGTAGCCCCTGTCATGATCAATCTAAAAAGTGGTAGGATAGCTCCAAAAATCCCACAGTATCCATTAAAACTGGAGGTGGAACTAGGGGTATATCCTGTTATTGAGAGGCTGTTACAACAAGGGATTTTAATTCATACAGCCAGTACAGCAAATAGTCCCATTTTCCCTGTGAAGAAGAATGGGGGGAGGGGCTATAGATAAGTCCAGGACTTAAGGGGAATTAATAAAGTTGTTGAGAGCCAATTCCCCGTAGTGCCGAATCCAGCTGTCATCCTCATGCAGATTCCACCGTCTGACAGTCATGTTACTGTCATTGATCTATGTTCTGCTTTCTTCTCAGTCCCTCTTCACCCTAACTGCCAATACCTTTTTGCATTCTCCTACAGGGGAGTGCAATACACATGGACCAGACTATCCCAGGGGTTCATTGACAGCCCCAGTATTTTCTCCCAAGCCTTACATGACTGTTTGCAATCCTTTCAACCCCACAATGGGTCTGTTCTAATTCAATATGTGGACGATTTGTTGTTGTGCTCTGATTCTTTTATGTCATGTTTACATGATACTAAATTGTTGTTGCTTCATCTTTCACAAACAGGGCACAAGGTGGCAAAAGATAAATTACAGCCATGTCAGACTAAGGTCAAATACTTAGGACACTGCCTCACTAAGGGGCTAAGGAGCTATTTTGTACAGAAGCTGATGGTTGTGCAGCAGGTGTCCTCGCACAGAAACATGGTGACGCTAGCAGACCGGTAGCATACTACAGTGCACAATTAGACAATGTGGCAAGATCACTCCCAACATTTCTCAGAAGTGTAGCAGCAACGGCTCTTCTGGTGAGTAAGAGCGAGGACGTAGTATTAGGACATAATTCAACTATCTATACACCCCATGCTGTATCAGCTCTGTTAAATTCAGCCCAAACCAGACATGTTTCTTCAGCTAGATTCACAAAGTGGGAACTAGCCCTGATGGCACCCTCAAACATCACCATCAAACGATGTAGCACCTTAAATCCAGCTACATACCTTCCGTATGTGTCTCTAGAGACACAAAGGGTGGGAGGTGAGGAGACCCTGGTTGATGATGAGTTAGGCAAGAATACTGACACGCATGACTGTATGGAACACCTGAATCAGACCTTTACTGCAAGGCCCGACATACGTGACACCCCCTTAGAAAATGTCGATTTTACGTTTTATACAGACGAAAGTTGCCATAGACAGACAGAGACAGGAGAGCTATGTACTGGTTACACTGTTGTAGACGATCAGGATGTGGTAGAAGCTGAACCCCTTGGCCCACCTCACTCAGCCCAGGTGGCGGAACTAGTAGCACTAAGGAGAGCGTGTGAATTGGCAGAGGGTAAATCAGCCAATATATATGTACTGACTCTAGGTACGCCTTCGGGGTAGTGCACGATTTTGGGGCCCTTTGGCGTCTTAGAAACTTTACGACAGCAGCAGGTACACCAGTGGCACACTCACAACACATAAAAGGACTTCTGACAGGGATACAGTTACCCAGAACAGTAGCCGTCATAAAGTGCAAAGCCCATACCTTTGAAGAAGACCCAGTGTCATTGGGCAACAACAGGGCAGACGAAGCTGCTAAATGGGCAGCAGGGCAACCTATGACTGTATCGACCGAGACTATGATGGTTTTTCAGACACTAGACATGCAGAAATTAATTGAAATGCAAGATTTGTGTTCCCTGCAGGAAAAGGCGGTCTGGAAGGCGAAGGGATGTGGTCAAGAGTCCTCAGGACTCTGGAGGGATAGACAAGGTAAGCCTGTAGCTCCCTGAACATACTATCCAAGCCTGGCTGAAGCAGCACACGGTCTGACTCACCTGGGTAAAGAAGGTATGTGCAAACTGGTGAGAGCATACTGGTGTGCTCCCGGATTTTCTTCTCAGGCTGGTAAGAAAGCAATGTCATGTCTTACTTGTTTGAGGAAAAATGTTGGGAAAACTATTCCAACTGAGCCATCCCACATCCCTCCTACAGACGGACCTTTCCAGGTAATACAAATTGACTATATCCAATTACCACCGTGCAGGAATCTAAAGTATGTGTTAGTGTGTATTGATGTGTTTTTCCGGTTGGGTAGAAGCATATCCGGCAGCCACTAATACTGCTGTGTTCACTGCAAAGAAAATTGTACAAGACTTTGTGTGATGGTTCGGTATCCCTAGAATCATTGAAATTGATAGGGGTACCTATTTTACTGGTGATATCTTCCAAAATATGTGTAAACTCATGGGAATCGGTAGCAGACTTCACATCCCTTACCGACCACAAGCCAGTGGTAAGGTGGAGAGAGTAAACGGTACTATGAAGAACAAGCTGGGTAAGATAATGGCTGAAACTGGGTTGGCATGGCCTGAGGCTTTGCCATTGGTCCTCCATAGCATTCAAACCACTCCTAGACCTCCTCTTAATCTGTCCCCCTTTGAGATACTGTTCAGACGACAACCTTATTTGATTGTGAGTCCACAAGACGACTTGAAGTGTAATAATGAAGTGACTGTACAATATCTTATAAGAATGAGTAGACAGCTAAAACAACAACAACAAAAACTAAAAATACTGACACCTGGTATGCCAGAAACAAACTGTCATTATGTTGAACCTGGAGACTATGTTATGATCCGCAATTTCTTACGTTCAGGTTGTTTAACAGACCGTTGGGAAGGCCCGTACCAAGTGCTGCTGTCCAGTACTACATCACTGAAGGTTGCAGAGAGAGACACTTGGGTCCATTCCACCCACTGCAGGAGAGTCCATAATCCGGAGAAAGTGCAAGATAAAACTAATACCAACGACACAGAGCTGTCACTTGTGAGCCTGTTCCGGGAGACCTAAAGCCTGCAGTTGAGACACCTGAACCAGAGACGTTGCCTCAGAACTATCTTTCCAGCAATGGAGCGGCGGTTTTTGTTTTTCTTTTGTTCCAGGATTTTCCTTGTTTTTACTCTTTCTAGGACATTCTATTTTTGTGAAGGAGGATGGAGGACGGAGGAGAGTTCTGGAAGTGATACGGATGAAATGGAGGCAGAAGAAAAGTTAATAGGATACTCAGAGCAGCCCATTATCAAACTTGGTCCAGGGGTTATGAAAAGGTCTGCTAGCTCAGGAACTCGGAGGCAGTGTGAGGGGCTATTGTCTGATGAGTATTGTATCTGCAAGTTCTGCGACTCCCTAGTTGAAGAGAGATGCATCCAACGATGCCAGTCCCCCAGTACTCTGAATATAGGCGGGCATCCTTTGGAGGATTATCACTCCCTGGTGGGTAAGGTGCTAAACCAAACCGAGTGTTGGGTGTGCTCTCACGTGCCTCAAGGGCAGCATAATATAGGACTAGTGCCATTCCCTCTAAAAGTATCTGAAGTACTCGAATTGAGGGGTGGGAGGCCCATAGAAGGGAGGTACAATAACACTAGGTCCCCTAGCCTGACGCTTCGACAATACTCCATAGGCAGATTTTTGCTGTGCCTAAACATATCTCATGCAAAGCGCCTGGAGAATTGGGAGGCTGACCTATCATATAAAACAATGGCTCGCCACACTCATTTTAGAGGGAGACTCACAAGGTCACTAATAGGCAGGAATTTTGATGGAAGTCACAAATTAGGGCGTATAACCAAACATAAGAAGGTATCCATTGGAAAAGTCTCTACAGATAAATGTAAAAATGTCATTAATGCCGACACGTGTCTAGAGCAAATGGAGACACTAGGCATGGGTAGTTTTATCAAAACTCTGTGTGATATAATTCATGGGCATACTGTTCCTTATGTTCTCCCTGATGATGTGTATTTTGTTTGTGGAAGGAAAGCTTATTCCTGGGTGACTCCGAGTTCCATGGGCTTGTGTTTCTTAGCTAAACTGGTTCCTGAAATCATGACTATTACTCATGAAGAAATGGTTGGTATTCACAAGCCTACATCACCACCATACATACACACACAGTATGAACACCGTGGCAAGAGAAATATGATTCCTGGTGAGGAACCCATAGCTACAAAATTGATTAGTGAAACTGCTGGTTTCCAAGTTATGGTTGCTCTAGATGTCACCAGGACCTCTCGGGGAACATTAAACTTTAAATATATCCAAGACCTAGCTAAATTAATAGATAATATCACCGAGATGTATGATGACACTTTCAGGTATACTGGAAGGGAGCTACAAGCGTACAAGAAGGAGTTGGTGCAACATAGACTGGTACTAAATTATCTCACCTCTATTACTGGTGGGTACTGTGTGACACTGGCCACCCAGTTCGGTGTCAAATGTTGCACGTACATTACTAATAATACGGATGACCCTAAAGAGGTTATAGACCGGAAGATGGATGAAATTTTGCAGCTGAAATGGGAATTTCGAAAGAGCCATAATTCTTAGTTATATGAGGTCGGGGAAAAGGTGGCGGGTTGGTTCTCGTGGTTGAACCCTGTGAAATGGTTCTCCGGTCTGGGGGAGTGGGTACAGGAAATGGTTGCTAGTGTAGGTAAGCTCCTTCTCCTTATACTAGGTGTCATCTTAGCAATTGGTTTAGTTGTCAAATGTGTTCCTACTGTGTTGAAGTGTGGAAAGCGGTCTCATAGGAGTAACACTGAGAAAGAGACTGAAAGGTTGGTACCAGATACCGAGATCCTGGTCTGTGAAGAAGTATTGTATAAACCTGAACTTGAAACGGTGATTGGGTGATAGTTTAGTACACTATCAAAGGGTGGAGCTGTCGAAGTCAGCTTATCGGATAAAGTCATTTCAATTAAAGTCTAGCAAACTTGGTTGTCTTTGACTAAAAAGATGCGTATGGTATGCATCGACGTACAAGGGCACGCTACGGCATGAAAGAGCGTACGCATCCACTACACGTGGCAGCAACAGTAATTGGTCTTTTACCATACATTCGCACAAACACGCATACTTATAAAATAGTATACATTAATGGTAGTTGCAACACATAGTCAGTTATGTCGAAATATAGTAGTATTTATATGTTATATTAGAGTTACATGCATATTAGTGAAATACACGGAACAGGTTGAAGGAATCACATCATGAGTGGTATCATAATGAACCTCGTTACATATCCTACTGTTTGGTTCACTCTGCGAGGGAATCGCAGAGTGCATACGCAAGTTATGAATGATAGGGAATTATGCACTACTTAAGACTAAGGAATCTTGGCGGGAAGAGCCGAGCATACCCCCTGGAGAGGTGACCCCCTCCTTTGGATTCCTTAGGATGAACCAGCCAATGATTGACAACCCCTTGGACATTCCTGAGACCTGGACCAATAGATGCAAGCTATACCATCTTCATTGCATTACTGTATTTGATTGTGTATACAAGCAGCAGCTTGTGATCCAGTATGCAGACATCTTGTCCCCAGACTTCAGGATTGAATGACTGCACTGGATCCAGAGCGCCAGCGATAAGTAACGGCTGTATTTACTATTACTTTGCTTGAGCATTGTCACAAATCGGGATCTTAGCCACACTTCTCTCCAGAGGATAGTTCTTGGCTCCAGTGTTCCTGACTGCATTACAAGTGCAGTAATCCTGTCTGCACTCCTAAGTGCAGTGTTCCTGACTGCATTACAAGTGCAGTGTTCCTGACTGCATTACAAGTGCAGTGTTCCTGACTGCATTACAAGTGCAGTGTTCCTGACTGCATTACAAGTGCAGTGTTCCTGACTGCATTACAAGTGCAGTGTTCCTGTCTACATTTCCAGACTGCTAATTCCCCTGCTATATTCTACAATCAGCACGAACATGAGCAAGAAGTTCATCCAGGCTGCTAAGTTCTGTTTCACTCCTGCTCCAGCTAGTCCCAAGGGTCCCGAATCGGATCAAGAAATTCAGACGACCGTGACAGTTTGTTCTGGCCAAATGGATCCGCTAGGGGAACATACCCCGAGGGAGGACTCTGTCCAAATATTAGCTGAACGCATTGAGAGACAAGAAACTAACCAGGGGCAAATTTTGAGATTGCTGCAGGATGTTTCTACACGTATGGATACCTTGCAGTTATTCCGCAGTCAACCATCCCATACTCCGCCTGAGCCAGTAATACCTGCTTCACTACTTACTTCATCCAGACTCCACCTTCCCACGCCAGCTAAATACAATGGCGATCCGAAGAATTGCCGCGGGTTTCTCAACCAGTGTAGTATACACTTTGAATTACAACCCGGAAATTTCCCCACTGCACGTACCAAAACTGCTTATATTGTTTCGCTACTATCAGGGCAAGCTCTGGCATGGGCATCACCGCTCTGGGAAAAATCTGACCCAATTTTATTTGACATTGATAGCTTCCTGTCTACCTTCCGCAGAATATTCGACGAGCCTGGAAGAACAACGTCAGCCGCTTTAGATATTCTGCGCCTTTGGCAAGGGCAGCAGTCTGTTGGCCAATATGCCGTTCAATTTCAAACACTTTCCTCTGAACTATCTTGGAATAACGATGCTCTTGTTGCGGTTTTCTGGCAGGGCCTGTCTGACCACATTAAGGATGTATTAGCGTCTCGGGACTTACCTACAACGCTAGACCAATTGATTACCACCTGCAATCGGGTTGATCTTCGGTTCAGAGAAAGAACTCTAGAAAAGAGGAGGCTGAAACACCCCAAGTTCCACCCTATTCAACGGGTCCGTGTACCATCTCCTTTCCCTGAAAGACCCATGCAATTAGGCAAAGCACGTCTTTTACCCACCGAGCGAGAACGGCGAGTTAGAGAGAAACTTTGCTTATACTGTGCCAGTTCCGGACATCTGTTACATCATTGTCCTCGTAAGCCGGGTAAACACAACCTCCTAGCTGACAATGAGGAAGTGAGCCTAGGAGTGGCTCTTCGCTCCCCACAAGGCAAGGACTGTATTATCCCAGTCACTCTGAAACACGCTCAAGGCTCCCAATACATTTCCGCCCTGCTGGATTCTGGAGCAGCTGGGAATTTCATGTCTGCCAGATTAGCTGCTGAACTAGCCATTCCACTAGAGAAAATTCCAGTGACCATCTTTCTCTCTGCGGTTGACGGTAGCCGTATTCCAGGGGGTACCATTACGCATCAGACTTCTCCAGTGACGCTCCAAATAGGAGTTCTGCATTCCGAGTCTCTTACCTTTTTGGTCATCCCAGAAGCCACTAGCCCTGTGGTTCTCGGGTTTCCATGGCTTCAAACGCATAACCCCCATATTGACTGGTCGACTCCACAAATCCTGGCGTGGGCTCCAACTTGTTTCGGGTCCTGTTTACAACGTGTTCTTCCACATTGCTCCACCTCTGATAAGGAAGTTTTGCCAGTTCCTTCTGCCTACCAAGAGTTCACAGACGTTTTCAGTAAGCAGGCCGCTGAAACTCTACCACCTCATCGGGATTGGGACTGTCCCATTGATCTTGTTCCGGGTAAAACCCCACCGCGTGGCAAAGTCTACCCTCTTTCTATCCCTGAGACAAAATCTATGTCTGAATATGTAAAAGAGAACTTGGAAAGGGGCTTTATTCGCCCATCCTCTTCACCGGCAGGAGCCGGGTTCTTTTTTGTAAAAAAAAAAGATGGTGGATTACGTCCCTGCATCGATTACCGAGGTCTCAACGACATTACCATCAAGAACCAGTATCCTCTGCCCCTCATCACAGAGTTATTTGACAGAGTCAAAGGTGCGCAAATATTTACGAAGTTGGATCTCCGCGGGGCCTACAATTTGATCCGTATCAGGCGTGGCGATGAATGGAAAACCGCCTTTAACACCAGGGATGGGCACTACGAGTATCTTGTCATGCCATTCGGTCTGAGCAATGCCCCAGCGGTTTTTCAGAATTTCATAAACGAAATCTTTCGGGACTTACTGTACCATACTATTGTGGTATATTTGGACGATATCCTCGTTTTCTCCTCTGATATCCAGTCCCATCGCAGACATGTTAAAGAGGTCCTCAGCCGTCTCAGAAGGAATAAACTGTATTGCAAGCTTGAAAAATGCACCTTCGAAGTTGAATCCATTCCATTCTTGGGGTATATCATCTCGGGCACCGGTCTCCGTATGGACCCAGAGAAGGTGCAAGCTATTCTTAACTGGCCTCAACCATCTACACTAAAGGCAGTACAGCGATTTCTGGGATTTGCTAACTACTATCGAAAATTTATTCGTGGCTACTCTACTGTAGTAGCACCACTCACCGCCCTCACCAAAAAAGGAGCTAATCCTGCCAAGTGGTCTGAAGAAGCCCAATCTGCTTTTCAACTTCTGAAACAAGCATTTATTTCTGCTCCCATACTGAGGCAACCAGATTTAACCTGTCCATTCTACTTGGAAGTTGATGCCTCATCTGTCGGAGTAGGGGCAGTTCTCTCCCAAAAACCAGCTGATGAGCAATGGCATCCCTGCGGGTTCTTCTCCCGAAAATTTTTACCAGCTGAACGAAATTATGCCATAGGGGACAAAGAGCTGCTTGCCATCAAATTGGCGCTTGAAGAGTGGAGACATTTACTTGAGGGAGCTCGTTATCCTGTCACAATATACACGGATCACAAGAATCTGCTCTACCTTAAAACTGCACAGTGCATGAATCCACGTCAGGCCCGATGGGCACTATTCTTTTCTCGATTTGATATCCATGTCACCTTCCGTCCCGGTTCCAAAAATCGCAAGGCCGATGCTCTGTCACGTTCTATGGTAAAAGAAGAAGATTCCATCATTGTGGATCCACGGCCTATTATCAGCCCACTCAGCATCGCAGTCAGTAGACCCGACAATACACCTCCCCAGGGGAAAACTTTTGTTCCTGAGAATCTGCGGAAAAAATTGCTCCAATGGGCACATTGTTCCAGATTTGCCGGTCATGCTGGCATCCGCAAAACTCAATCTTTCATATTGAGAAGCTACTGGTGGCCTACGCTTCATCAGGATGTTCAGCAATTTGTTTCCGCATGTGGCAGCTGTGCCCAACATAAAAGTTCAAGACAATCTTCAGCTGGTCAACTTTTGCCTCTGCCTATTCCCACCAAACCATGGACCCATATTTCTATGGACTTTGTTTCCGATTTGCCCAATTCTAATAATTTCAATACCATCTGGGTCATCGTTGACCGATTCTCTAAAATGGCGCATTTTGTTCCTCTCCGTGGACTCCCATCAGCACCTATCCTGGCTCAGCAATTTATAAAGGAGATCTTCCGTTTGCATGGGTGTCCTGAAGAAATCGTCTCAGATAGAGGAGTTCAGTTTGTGGCGAAATTCTGGAGATCCTTGTGCCAAGCACTACAGATCAAATTAAACTTCTCTTCGGCCTATCATCCCCAATCCAACGGGCAAACGGAAAGAGTTAATCAAGACCTAGAAACATTTCTCCGTTTGTACATATCCTCTTCTCAAGACGACTGGGTAGATCTGCTTCCTTGGGCAGAATTTGCTCATAATAATCATTATCACGAATCCTCTGCTTCCACTCCATTTCATACGGTCTATGGCCTACACCCCAGGGTACCCTTGTTTACTCCACTTCCTACAGCCTCAGTACCTGCCTCTGAAGTTTTCCTAAAGAATTTTTCAGGCCACTGGCGCCAGGTACGGGAATCTCTACTTAAAGCGTCCCAACGCTACAAAATTCAGGCCGACAAAAAGCGACGAGCCATTCCAAGCTTGAAACCCGGAGACAGAGTCTGGCTGTCTACTCGCAATCTACGCCTCAGAGTTCCATCTATGAAATTCGCTCCTCGCTTTATTGGACCGTTTAACATCTCCCGAGTCATCAATCCAGTGTCCTACAAATTACATCTACCATCTTACCTCAGGGTACCCAACACCTTCCATATCTCTCTCTTGAAACCACTGGTGCTAAATCGGTTTTATACACCCAAACTGGTTTCTCCTGAAGTGCAGACTGAACATGGTGACGAATATGAAATTAAAGAGATCTTGGACTCTCGGTTTCGACATAAAACCTTACAATATCTAGTTGACTGGAAGGGCTATGGTCCAGAAGAGAGGGCCTGGATCAAAGCTTCTGATGTTCACGCTCCATCTCTCATCAAAAAATTTCACCGCAAGTTTCCAACTAAGCCCCAATTTAAGTGTCCAGTGGCCACTCGTAAGGGAGGGGGTACTGTCACAAATCGGGATCTTAGCCACACTTCTCTCCAGAGGATAGTTCTTGGCTCCAGTGTTCCTGACTGCATTACAAGTGCAGTAATCCTGTCTGCACTCCTAAGTGCAGTGTTCCTGACTGCATTACAAGTGCAGTGTTCCTGACTGCATTACAAGTGCAGTGTTCCTGACTGCATTACAAGTGCAGTGTTCCTGACTGCATTACAAGTGCAGTGTTCCTGACTGCATTACAAGTGCAGTGTTCCTGTCTACATTTCCAGACTGCTAATTCCCCTGCTATATTCTACAATCAGCACGAACATGAGCAAGAAGTTCATCCAGGCTGCTAAGTTCTGTTTCACTCCTGCTCCAGCTAGTCCCAAGGGTCCCGAATCGGATCAAGAAATTCAGACGACCGTGACAAGCATATTATTCTATTTATTATGAATAAATCTTTGTGCGTTGGAAACACAAATCGAGGTTTGACAATCGTTGTTGGTTAGCGACAAGCACGCACATAACACTGCTATAGGTGACATATTTAATCAAGCAATAAACATGCTATGCTCTAAATGGCCTTTTTGATATTTATTTATATATCATTTATTAGTTTTTAACAGTATAAATATGTGTCCAGTAAAACTGACACTCACCTGCTAACTTTCTTGTTGCTTCTTGGAGCTGCTGCTGCTGCACATGCGCAGCAGCTCCAATTTCGACATTTTTGACAGTAGTACAGCAGCTGTGGTGCTGTACTACTGAAAAGATTTAGAGATCATCTGATGCAGGCGGCGGGGGGCCCTCAGAGAGAGGGGGGCCCAGGACATCTGAACTCCGGTGTTCCCTGTGAGCTCCGCCCCAACAGCGGCCCAGTAGGCCAGTCCGAGGCTGGGTACAACATCCTCACCAAGCAGTTCTTCTCCAGTCTCCCCCAAGATAGTACCTTGGGCAACTGTGTATAATCCACTGGGATGGACCTCCGACTGATTAACAGACTGAGCAGCCATTTTTTTTAGAGTGTGACAAAAGATATTGCAATTGGCATTTTTCAGTATTCAAGCGATAACACGGATCCTGCCACATTTCAGTGACCAGGAAATAACAGGTACAGGTGATAGTAGATATCAACTGAACAAAGTAGTGTGTGAGGCACTCCTGTCCAAAAGGAATATATCAATATAAAATCAACTTTATTGATGAGTACTTAAAAATGCGACATAGACAAATAGCTAAATCCCACCTGGATCGGTGAATTTAAAATATACAAGTGAATAGAATTGAAATAAAGTGTAAAGAGAATTAAAAAGTGACCCAAAAAAGGGGGAGGCGATCAATATTATCAAATGAAAGACTCGTATTGTGCTGTAGTTGTTGGTAGTAATTTAGGTCTGGTCCTCTAATTATGTAATTTTAATGTAACAATTCATAAGACCCTTAAGACCTAATATAAAGTGTCTCTCCAGAAAGAGCCTTTGAGCATAGGCAATTTCCTCTATGGCTAACATAGGATAGTATAAATCTCACACAGATTGAGATATGGGAGTGTATTTATGTATAAAACGCTTCCATATATTGTTTATATATCTCTCATCATGTGTAGAGAAAAGGGGAATTATGAAAAATGATATTTGTAGCAAACGGTTCCGTGTTTAATTAGTACACCACCAGAGGGGCATTGCATATAATGGAGTACCTATAGGTATAGATGGCTGCTTCACATATATTACCAATCTAGATGTGAATAAACAGACAGTTGGATCTATGTCCTATATTAGTACACGTGCCACAATATAATGAACCTTTATTATAAAGGTAAAACCGATCTAATCTATTGTACCATTGGTGCTAGAATGCATTATAGGGTCATAGTCTACCAGAGTGCTGTCGATATATTGGCTCTCAAATGTATCCCTTCATGCATTAGTATTGCAAAGTATGTGACCAATATTGGAAAATTCTAAATGATTCTCACTAGATTGCATTGCAGGGTAATTATTAACCTGAGTGCTATCGATATGTTTACTCTCAGATATGTCCCTTCATATAATAGTATTGCCAAATATGTGGCTATGTTATAATTTCCAATGGACTCACTGGTACTGGGAGAGATTGCTTTCCTACAAACTAGCAAAAGCAGAAGTTTATAGTATAAAGGGTTACAATATGCAGTGCACTTTCTGAGCGTGTATAAATGTACAGGGATATATGTGAGCTGCCTGTTAGATGTCCCACTCGTGGTGTATACCTCCTAATGAGCCAGCCTACGCTACCAGTTGTAGATATCGGCGATGCCCGATAAAACTGATATTGCCCTTAATATACAGTCTGAGGTTAGTCTTACATAGAGATGTTGCCTACTATTAGCATTAAGGTATTAACCTGGATTTTAGAGACACAATCGCGGAGAGTCCCGCTGATCGGCTCCCTATTTCCGGGTCTGTGACGTCATGCGTCACGTTCCCGACGTACGTTTCACCAATTAGGCTTAGTCATGGGAAATTACTCGTTTGGGATAGGACTGAGTCTTTTATGTTCCTAGCAGCCAATCATCTCACGTTTACCGTGATTGATGTTTATCTTGACCAATCATATATTAGCCCATATAAAAAGAGGATAACATCGTTCATAAGAGATATTATTGCTTACAACAGGATTTTATGTTGTTCCATAAGAGGATTGATAGGCGAAATGATGTATCCATATGTCCCTAAAAGCTATGTATCGATTCCTGACAGTTTTATTAATATTCAAGTTGGTTCATAAAAAATATATATAGTACAATGGCCAGTACTCAATTAGAAAGTAAACATGGAAGTACATATATAGAAATTGATATGGAATAAGGATTTAAAGTGATACAAAGGGAGATCTGAGTGAGTGAACGTGAAGGAAGGGGAAAATACCCAAGGTCTCTAAACAAAGAGAGTGTGACTAACAAAAGGGGACAGTGCATGATGATTATTGATAAGGTAAGTATACATATTCTTGATTCCTTAAAATTTATGTGAAAATTACTTATTAGTAAATATTAATTATTAATTTTCAAAATTGTTTGATAATTACAAACAAATTTGTTAATATTAGTGTATCTTCCATTATGATATATAGTGCATTAATTGGTAAGTATTGCTATATGACTAGGTAATTTCCTGTTATATTATTCACAGAAAATATTGTATGTTAAAGATTAATAATAAAAATAATAAAAAAGAAACTGTGAACGTGTCTTTGTTCGTGCTTCATAACCATATTTGATGTATATACGATTACTATAGTAATGACGTTAATAATAACGTGATTACCTAATAGACTCATGTCTACCATTGTTCGTGACCAACAGCTGTACATAATTCCAAATCTTCTTGATATATTATCCCAGTGTGGATCCCTAAATCAGGAATACTCAATTAGGATTCAATCTGTCCTCCTTATGGAAACATAATCATATATAATGATATAAGGTAAAGTGTGTCCATGTGCCTACACTTATATCCGAATGTAACTTTGGTTGCATTGGGATTTTATAAAAAGCTAGAATAATTGATATTTTCGTTTAAACCATATGGTATAAGGGAGTGAAGTAAGAAGATCCATCTGCTTTCTTTTTGAAGCAGTACCTTCATGATGTCACCTCCCCTTATTCCCATAGAAATTTTTTCTATCCCAAATGCACATAATCCATCGGATTTTCCTTCATGTGTGTATAGGAAATGATGCGCTACAGAGGTAAGTGGTTTGAAGCGCTGTTTGTCATTGGAAGCATTTCTACTGCTTCCTATATGTTCCAGAATTCGTTGTTTTAGGGGACGACTTGTCATTCCAACATAGATTTTTCCGCATGTGCATTTCAGTACATAAATAACTGCCCTAGTATTGCAATTAATAAAGTTGTTGATGGTATGTTTTTGCCCATACTTATCATATATTTCCATGGTTTTTATCATTACTGAACATGCCTTGCAGGATCCACATTTGTATGAACCTTTTATAGTCACCATTTGTTTTCTTGGATTGAAATGGCTCTGGACATTTCAGTGTCCGTAAGTCCTTGTCGCCATACCTCATCCTCTGCTTCTTCAAAACTCTGTTTCAGACATTGCATTTGTTCCCAGAGAGGTATGTGGGGACCTAAAGTGAGCATCCATTTCCCATAGACACTGGAGGCATTGATGGGATTCTCCTGATCTTTTAAAAGACGTTTGAGGATATCCCTGTGCGTGCAGTACAGGTAAGGTACACCCTGGATCTGGCATTCCACTATCAGCTCCTCCATACTCATTGTCTCTAGTGGATCTGTAGAATCTGCTAATGGGACCAATGCTATCAGAACATTTGCAGGGATTTCATCAGGCATGTCCCTGTGCTGTAACAGTCCATTTCCGTCTTGTTTGTACTGCTGATTATTGTTGGAACTGGATTTTCCCTTGGCCAGATTCTGCATAGTACAAATAACTTCATGTGTAAAATCATCCAATTCTGGTTCATCCCGAAAATTACAGGCACTTGCTTCCTCTTTCAACATTAGGAACACATCCAACAGGTTCTCCAATTTCTCCTGTAGACTGACTCGTTCCCACATAATAATCTTTGGGCACTCCTTATCCCAATAATCCAATATGTGCTGCATTGTGGTGGGGTGGTGCAACACATCCATATCCCCATCTTGCAGACACTGCCACAGTCCTTCATCCCACAAAAACTTTCTCTTTGTTGTACTGGACTGCTTCATCCCTTCCTTTGGAAACTTTTTCAACACTGGGCTGTGATCTGCTCTCTTTTTCCTAGAGCTCACACCCATATTACTTCCAGGGATCACCTCACTGTGATTTTCCCTCTTTGAGACACGGTTCCATCTTCCGCTCTCCTCTGGCGGGGTGCACTTCCCCTTATCAAATCGGCACTTAGGCGGCATCTTCCCACGCCTAAAGCCCACAACGCTTCTCGTGACACTTTCTACCTTAAAACCTTTAGGAGTAAGTTCAGGATAATGTGGTAACTGGTTTCTAGTGCTAACTGCTTTGCAGAGCCCTGGAATGTATCACGATACAGTTCCCCTGCAGCTCTACCCAGAGAGGACCTGGGACTGAGTGACCCCACTGCTTGTCACCAAAAATGTGAAGATACCGGATTTATCTGGCCCAATGCTACCCACTTCATGCTGGCTGGCCAACCACGGGTGCCTTCCTATGCCAGGGAAGTCTACCCAGTACCTTCTAGGATTTGTATATTCACTCAGGCAAATGCAGTTATAAAAATACAACAGTATATTTATTGTCATACATACAACACTAGAATATTATGTACACACAATAAATAAATGCCATGCAGGTTTACCACATCATCTCTCCCTTGCCCCATTAGTTTAAGGAGTTATAGTCTTCTGGCTGTCCAGACTTCACGACCCATGGATCTCTCTCAGCTGCATATATAGACTAGCAGAGAACGACAACTCAAAAACTAGATCTTGCACTTCATCAATGAAATCCCCAAATGAACACCCTTCCCCCCTGGAGTCGTTCCTTATATCTCAGGTCTAATTTTCACAGTCTTTCTCCTCCATGGGCAAACCCCTGGGTCTATTGTTCTTAACCATTGGTCAGTGCAGGACTAGGGGGTTTGGACAGGGCAGTGAAGATGAGCTGTCCTTTCACAGAAGCCCCCTGCAGGGATGCAGACAGAACATCTGGACTAGTCCTAAGGAGAACAATTGATGCTAATTGGCTTCCCCTACTTCCAAGGATAAGGTAGTAGTGAGCCCCTCCTAAAATTAACCCCTTACACTACTTTGTGATGTCACAGGGTCCCCATCTGTTCCATGCTTCCTGTAGAGGAAGGAGGGGGAGAATGAATGCAGCTCCAGCCCTCTCACCTGTATTGTGGACACCTGATCTTTACCCATAACCCCCCTGGCTTCAGTTTAAGGACAATGAATAAAATTACTGCAAGTCATCAATATATAATACACAATATACATACTTACATTGAACTAAAATGTCCCCTTAACCAAATGTACTTGGACAATGCAGTTGTAGTCTGGTGAGCTGGGGAACAAAAGCAGGGGCTATAAAAAGTACTATAATCCACATTATGTGAGAAATGAGACACAGAATGGTTAGCGTATCACACTTGTTTCGTCACACACACCCAGTATGACGTCACTGCGAGTGGACCAATCAGATGGCATATATGTTAGAGTGATTGGCAGTTTGACTAGCCAATGTTATTCTCATTAGTTATGAGTCCCGCCCCTCTTATGGTCTCATTGGTTCATCTCAAATAGTAGATGATCGGGACAATAGAATAGCAGTGTATTAAATCAAAGGTCTGCATCTGTTATATCTATATATAGGGGGAACAAGGAGTGCAAATCTTATGTCATAATCAAAAGAGACAGATGTAGTAACTGGGATATAGTTCTTATAATCCTAAATCGATCTATATGAGATGTATACAGTATATTACAAAAGTGAATCAATTGATGGTATATTTATTTGAAAAATTAATTGTACTGTTTATTCTAAGAATGATAATTATCATATTATATAAATGATCTATTCTCTGAATTTCTTAGTATTCCCTGAATACAAATCAATAAAAAATATAAGGATGCAACATAATAAAGGTAATAATTCTGTGAAGTAATATTGATGAGAGTATAATTGTAAATACTCATTAAGTTTGTGGCAAGAAAAATGACTAATGGTGATTAATTGTGAATTAATTCATTAAGTGAATCAAATACAATTGAAAAATAAATAAAATACGTGTGTTAATTGTGAATAATAATAATAATAATAATAATAATAATAATAAAGATGAATGTGCATCTTGCATTTTACTGACTTCTTAGTATACATTATATGACCAAAATAATAATTAAGATAAGTGTGCATCTTGCATTTTAGTGACTTTTTATTAATCATTATGTGACCATTCTAAGAGGGGTATGTACAGGAGATAGGGAACCACAGAACAAATATTTTTCTTAGAGACCAGGGGGTAAATGTGTCAATCTCCGGGTTCTTCAACACCCGCGTGTTCAGCCTCTTCCGCGAATAAATTCCAAGCGGCGCTGCATTGTAAAGGGTTAACTTCCCTTTACAATGCAGTGCCACTTGAAATTTAATTGCGGAAGAGGCTGAACACGCGGGTGTTGAAGAACCCGCAGATTGATACATTTACCCCCAGATATAATAACTCCATTATTAATAAAAGTGCTTATCTTTACAAAAGAGGATTTTTTAACTTATCAATAACAGTATTATTATAGATATGATCCTATAAATTTTATAAATAAATAAAAAAG
The DNA here is from genome assembly GCF_038048845.1 of Mixophyes fleayi. Lineage (NCBI taxonomy): Eukaryota > Metazoa > Chordata > Amphibia > Anura > Limnodynastidae > Mixophyes > Mixophyes fleayi. The sequence continues at coordinate 153,588,025 of NC_134406.1, forward strand.
TTGTTATGGTCATTAAGGCCATGTGGAATCATCAGGGCCAGATTAACCCGAGGTCTAACTGGGCTACAGCCCAGGGGCCTTGGGCATCCAGAGGGCCCTTGATAGTGCTCAGCAGCATTATTGATCAGTCGGGGGCGGGGGCACCCCAGGCCTGATCAATGCTGCTGAGCACTTTAACTGCGGTCCTTCCCCTGCGCGCTGTAGTCTCCTTACTGAGGAGATCTTGTGAGTCTCACTATCACAAGATCTCCTCAATAAGGAGCGTACAGCACGCCGGGGAAGGACTGCAATGCCAGGAGAAGGAGGTAAGTGCCTTGGGGGCTGGGGGGGGCAGCTCGGCTCACAGGGGGGGCTCACCAGGGGGGAGGTTCGGATCATGGGGGGGCCTCACAGGGAAATGGAGGCCCCCTTAGCCCAGGGGCCTCCATTCCCTTAATTCGGCCCTGGGGATCATACTACCCATGACAAATATCTGTCTCGCTTCTCTTTTAAGTAATTCTTTTTGGAGATCTCCTCCTCTGATTCCCATGTGTACCTTTTCCATTGCAAATGCTTGCATTCATTTTGGATTACTGTCATGAAATTGTAGGAAATGCCTACCTACTGTAGCTAGAACTTTTAGATTAGTTTGATCTCTTTTGGCGTTTCTTATATTTCCCACATGTTCTAGCAGATGTTTCTTAAACGGACGACTAGTAATACCAATATACTTCTTTTGACATGGACAGGAAATACAGTAAATAATACCAGAAGAGTTGCAATTCAGAAAATCCAGAATCATCCATTATTTAACCATACTTGTCTTAATATTCTTTTGTAGTTATGGTAAATTGACAAGCCTTACAGGTTCCACAGCTAAAAAAAAACATTTAGTTCTATTCTGATTAGTATTCCTTTTTTGATAGTGACTGTATACCAAACGATCTTTCAAATTTTGTACCTTCTCCAAGTTATGGAAATTCTATCATCAAGACTTTTTTAAAATCTCTATCTGAGAGCAAAATATGCCAATGTTTCTGAAATATTTCGCTTAATTGTTTCCATTCTGTGCAGAATGTTCCAATCATCCTAATTTTTGTATCTTCAGTAGAATAAGTTTTTGAAAGGTAGATAAGAGATTACCTATCTTTCTTAGAGACAAAATGTTTTGCATCTCTGATGGTTTTATTCTTATAGCTTCTTTGTTGCAATTACAATGTCTTACAATTAATTTTTTCGATCTTTTGGTGAACGTTTCAGGATCCAAACAATTTATTTTGGTTCTTAATAATTCCCCTTTGGAAATACCCTTAATCACCAAATAGAAAATGTGCACTTGTTCGATGAAGAATACTGTTGGTATCTGCTTTTTTTCCGAAAAATATCAGTACAAGAAAATTAATTTCTCTGAGACTGATTTCTGAAGTTAGTTTCAAATTCAGTGTATTTGTATTTAAAACTTTAGTAACTTCCTCAAAAAGATAATTATCCCCATCCCAGAGGATTAGAATGTCATCAATATATCTTAAACAAAACCAAAATAGGTGAGTCAAGCGCTCCAAAGCTCAAGCGCTAAACATATACTTAAATTGATATTTGATGTATAATCCCAATTTTCTTCTTATATTGATAGTGAACATCCAATATGGATCATATATAATGAAAATATAATGCAATATAGTGTAATAACATCTAGATAACAATGCATCAATGATAAACTGTATAAGAAATATTTATGCTGCTCTTTAATTTTTTCCACAATGACATCACACTCACCAAAAGAAGGGAGAAATGCACCTTAAACGAATATCTTGGACTCCTCCCTTATGTGGATCTTGAAGATAAATAATTCTCTTCCCCTCATTAATCGATCATAGTAGAAAAGATGAAAAAACGGGGAAAAAGCCTCGTGTGATATTGTATAGCAAACCGATTTTAATAAAAATGCATATAAACACACAAAAGAGGCATAATAAAAAACATATATTAAATAGATAAAATATCCTAAATTAGATGTACAGAATACTCGTACCAAAGGATTATTCAGGCAGAATCTGATCTTATATCCTTCCTGGGATAGGAACAAACTGCAAGGAATAGTCCCTGGTATACGATTGTGTATCTGTCAGTAAATCTGCAGTCTCATTCACCAACGCGTTTCGACAGAGATGTCTTTATCAAGGTGGCGTCCAAGATATACGTTTAAGAGCAGCATGAATATATCATATACAGTTTATCTTTGATACATTGTTATCTTGATGTTATTACACTATATTGCATTATATTTTCATTATATATAATCCATATTGGATCTTCACTATCAATATAAGAAGAAAATTGGGAATATACATGAAATATCAATTTAAGTATATTTTTATTGAATATACGCACTTTGTTTACTTTTTTATGTGGAACATTTGGAGCACTTGAATCACCTCTATTTTGGTTTTGTTTATCTTTTTTCAATTGGTGTATGGTTGTGTGAGGAACAATTAAGCTGCACCAGATTGTAGAGTGCCGGTGTGATCACAGTTTTCCTTTTTTTTTTATTAATATATCTTAGCCACACCATTATGTGCCCAGTATGTTGTTCACTCATATCAGAGATAACAATCTCCTTTTCCCACCAGCCCAGAAATAGGTTGGCATTTGTCGGGGCACAACATGTCCCCATAGCAGTCTCTCTTACTTGGAGGAAAAATCTTTCATCAAATGCAAAAAAGTTTTTTGTGAGAATGAATTTTAACATTGAGATAATAAAGTCATTCATATCAGTCCTGGTGTCCTTCTTACTGCATTAAGGCCATGTGTATGATTAATATTAGTATACAGGGATTCCACATCGTAAGATGCTAATTTAACATCTGGATCTATTGTAATTCCTTTAATTTTAGATAAAACATCCAAGGTATCCCTTCTATATGATGGTAGGCTCAAAACATATTGTCTTAGATATTGATCTACAAATATATTGGCATTTTATGTAAGTCCCCCTATCCCCGAAATTATTTGTCTTTATTGGAGGATTATTTTAATTTTTGCGTATCTTCGGTAACATATACATAGTTGGAATTTTGGTGTTACTTACTTGTAGGAAATCATAGTTCTGCTTAGTGATATTTCCTTCCTTGAATGCGTTATCAATCAAGGATTGGTACATGTTTTGAAAATTTGCAGTAGGATTAAAAATAAGTTGTTTATAACAAGAAGTATTATTAAGATGGCGATAAACGTCTGTTAGATATTTTTCCTTTGGCCACAAGGCGATATTTCCTCCTTTATCGGAGGGTTTTATCTCAATGTCTTCCCATTTCTCAATTTTTATAAGAGCAGTTATTTCTCCCTTATCTAGATTTTTCTTAAATTTGTATTTGTATTTTGAGTCTTCAAATAATTTATCAAGATCTTTTGAGACTAATTCAGCATATATTTTAACCTGTGGACATACAGACATGTCTGCTGAGAAGGAAGATTTCCTTTTCAACAAAGTTAAAGTTTTGGTACCTTCAGATTTATTTGTCAAATGTATATTTTGCAACAATTCTAATATACTGATAGCCTGTCTCTCTTCTTCAGTGTCAAATATATTGGATCAAAAATTATATAGTGATTGAGAATTTCTGTCAGTCAGATCTTCTGAGACTGTATCTGGCATATTGGATGTATCAGAGGTTTTATTGTGCTAACATTTCTTAAGGAGTAGTTTCCCAGTAAAAAGAGACAATTCTTTTTCCCAAGCGCACTACAGAGTTCTGTAGCCCCCCCCTACCAAGTTTTCTGTAGCTTCTTCATCCTCTCCCCAGTTTTCTGTAGTCTCCTTTAGCCCCATTTTCTCTGTATTAATGTACTTACCTTTTCTTCTTTTTCTCTTCTTGTCCACTTCTCTGCTTCTGTCTTCTGACTTCTTTGGCTGCCTGGCTCCTCTCATTGACAGCATTGTGACATCACTGTCAGGTGCCGGGAGTCGATCACATGACACATGTTAAAATGCGGAGCTGCACAGTGGCAGGTAGCGGGCGGCCGTTGCGCCCTGCGCAAATGGTCCACCCGCATTGATTATGCTGGGACATTATTCATTTTTTCTGCCTAAGGTGGGGAGTAGAAATGGGAGGAACGGGGCTGATCCGAACCTCCGCACATGTACAAGGGTGGCTGGTTCCTGGCAAGGATCCGGGCCCCAGGAAGTGTCCATTCCACACCGCGACCCCCATTTTCATGGGCCCCAGAAATTCCTGAGTGAGGTGGGGCTCCACCTACAAATAAAAGGGGGTGTGGTCCTAAGGCATTGTGGCCCAAAGGGGATTCTCCCGGTATCCCGGTGGGCCAGTCCGGTGCTGGGTTTATCACTCTCAGTGCAATATCTAACGTCTCTGAAGTCTTAGACTCCTGCGAAAGATATTCTCTTCTTGTTCGTCTGATCAGTATCTTCATTTTTTTGACCCCCTCCTCCGTATCTTTTTGAATCTAGGCCACCGCGGTCTAATGTATTGGATATACCTCTCCCTAAAAAATCTCTACTGGTGGGGAGATCTTTACCTGTTGATGTATTATTTGAGGATTCACCATCTGAGGAAGCCTGGAGTCCCTTGATGAACACTTCTTTTTTCTGGTCCTTTAGTAACTTACTATTTGTTTAGGTGCACCCTCTAATTAATAAATAATACTGATACTTTGAATATAATTGGATGATAACATTACAATAAATGGGATGTATTACACTACTACCTAGTGCGGTTATCTCATTCTTTGTTAGTACTCATAGAATAGAAACCGGTAAGCTTTGATGATCACAAAGTAATTTCTTAACTGCAAAAAATCTGGACAGTTTAAGCTTCCATACTTGCACATGTATATCTATTTGCAGAGCCGTTACGAGGGCAGTGCAGACGGTGCCCATGGCGCAAGGCAGCACCGCAGGACTATTTTGCCCATTGAGAGACAGCCACTGACCAGTGCAAGGAGGAGGGTGCTGGCTTCCTGCTCCTGCAGCATTCTGACGTACAAATAATGATGTCAGGATGCTGTCAGAACACAGGCCATGAGGAGCTGGCACAGAAGGAAGAAGGACACAGGAAAAAGATAACAGAAAGAAAAAGAGAAGTTCAGTTAAGTAAAAGACTGCAGGGGCTGGTGAGAAGAGGATGCTGGAGAGAATGGGGTGAGGAAGCTGGAGAGGACAGGAGCGAGGGCTGGAGAGGAAGGTTTCTGGAGTGAATGGGGGGACTGGAGAGAAGGAGTGAGGGGTCTGGTGAGGAGAGTGTCTGTAATGAATGGGGGGGTCTGGAGAGAAGGAGTGAGGGATCTGGTGAGGAGGTGGTCTGGAGGGGAAGGGGTGGTCTGGAGAGAATAGAAGGAGATGCACAGGATTGAAGAGAAGGCGGGGATTCTTTGGAGTACATAAATATATCATGCATGCTATGAAAATATAAGTAATTTAAAAAATAAGTAAAATATAATATTAATTACTATTAAATGTGCAGAAATTTGTAAGCCATAATTTGATTGTGGGGTTGGTGGGGGAAATAGGCATTTGTATTAAATGTAAATGTTAATAATTTAATGTCGGGGCTGATGAGAGTCTGTTAAATATAGAGGTCTTTAATTTAAAGTTGGGTATGGTGAAGAATAACTTGGTCTATTAAATAGAGATGTTATTAATATAATGCTGTGGGCTGGTGAGGGGTGAAGTAGGTCTATTAAGTAGATGGGAATGCTACTAGTTTAATGTATGGGCTGATGCATGGGTATGTCTGTTTATTAAATTGGAATGTTATTAATTTAATGTCAGGACTGTTTGGGGCGAAGGCAGCTTATTTAATAAATGTGGGTGCTATTAGTTTGATGTCGGGGTTATAAGGAGGAAAATATACATTAACTGTAAATGTTATTAATTAAATTCTGGAACTGATTACATGAATGGAGGCTTGTTTTTAAACAGAAAAAGCTACTGATTTAATGTCTGTCTGGTTGTGGGGAGGGAGACCTAAATTCTTCACTCATTGCTCAACTTTCCAGGAGGTGAGTAATAACAATCTTTTTTCCAAACAGATTCCCAATATTCCAGGATCCATCTAAGCAGCAACAGAGCATAAGACACCAGCAGGAAGAGGACAATGGTGATGCTTAACTGCTGAGAGACAGCATCTACTCCCATAAAGGTACGTTGTGGAGAAGGGAGGGCACCAGTGTTCTGTTTCGCCCAGGGCACTAAAATGTCAAGTTATGGCTCTGTGTTAGGAACCCCACCAGCCGGCACAACACAACCCGGAGTCTACTCTGCCAGTTAGGTGTTCACTGCAGCCCCTGATGGTGGGGACAGGCTGAGCTGCAGACTGACAGAGGGTCGTGAAGTGTGTACCGGCTGGGGAGAACCCAGGCAAGCGGAGTGGAGTCCAAGCAGAGGTCAAAGGCCGCCAGCAGATAGCAGATCCGATAAACAAGCTGAGGTCAGGGGCCACGAGCAGACAGGGAGGTCGGTATTCAAGCCAGAGGTCAAGGTAACGAGAAACACAGGCAGAGTCCAAATCCAGGCAAGGGGTCATACACGGGTAATCAGTAGAATTTCCGACTGACAGGAACAAGGCACAGAGCAGGTCAGCAGACTGGCAAACAGAAGCTATAACCAGCAGTGAGGCTGCAGATCTCACTGCCTTAAATACCAGCATCAGCCACTCAGAGCCTGGCTCTGAAATCACATGAGCAGAGGACTCTAATTACTAATTGACTATTTAATTAGCCCACAGGTTTGATTACTGCTGCGCACGCGCCTGGCTGTCCCCTGCTGCGGGACGCGACGCTACTGCTGCTGGCGTCCGGCAACGGTCGGGTAGATTCCGGAAATGATGTCCCGGTCATCATAGTGACGGCAGGAAGGAGATGAGAGTCGCGGCGGTCGCGGGCACTGCTAACACTCTGCCTATTTGTCAACTGCATTTTAAGGTGCACACCAACTTCCTGGCCTTGGAACTGTCTGTTAATAACCAGTCAATTCCTCACTTTGTGGTTTTGCATATCCATGTAAAAATTCACTCAGTAGAAAGACTGAAAATATCACTTCAAAGTTGAACCTACTATCACTTTAGGACTAACAGCTTAATTAATTACAACTTTTATATTACTCTCTTATAATACTGCTTGGTTTAGATCTGTTTATATCTTACATTACTTATGAGAGCAAGACATTCAGACTAATTTTGTTAGGTGTTACTTTTGTGTTTTTGAACATTTTTGAAATTATATTTATTTATTATTTCTAAATTGTATGCATTTTAGACCTACAGCTTCTGCTACAGAAACATCTACTAGATTTAATATATCAGGGTCGCTGGCTATTCATCTTTCCTAATAAAGTTTAAGACCCTCAAACAGTCTTCACAACCCCTAATTCAGTTTGTTAGTGCAGCAGCATATAGCATATACAGGTAACTATTAAGCTATTCACCAGGTTGAAACCATTAGAATGGCCTAAATAAATGTCACAAAGGAAGGTTTAATTGAGCAGTATACAGTTCACTAGTGCTGCTGACATTGGGGAGGTTTATAAAGGCATGCACTTGAGATTTCAGACTGAATCGCACCTTCTCCTTTCATCTGATGGACCGTATGAGCTCAGTTGTCATTTATGCTGCCATCTATGTTCCTATTCTAGTGACCTCTGTAAACACGAGAAACAAGTGTCCTAGCTGTGTGTTCAGCAATGAGCATAATGCCAAAGAAATAGACCAAGCCCATAATTACTCCAAGCTGACAGATAACAAGATTGCACATGCAGCATAAAAATGAAAGCCTTCTCCAGAACCAAAAGATGACATAGGTTCGGTTAAGCAAAGTGCTTGAGGACACTCATGTCGTGAACAGAAATGTAGTTTGTGAATGGTTGTTTAAACATTGGTGGATTGTCATGCTCCTGTCCTACAGTAGCCACAAGCACTTTTCACACCAACAGCTAATATTGTTATTCTGGAATCTTATTTATCATTAGTTCCCTACACCTCTTACATTGTAAGCTTATTGGTAGGACAATCTTTACCTTCTGTTTCATGTCATTTTATGTAATTTATTTGCCTCAATGTATAGTACGGCTTAATATGTTGGAGTCTTATAAATACAGCATCATAATAGTAATAAAATAAATACATTTGGTTTGCACGATCAGTGGAACAAGTAGGAGGTTTTTAAAGCTAATAGCTTTAAAAGAAGACCATATTTTTCAGTTGATCCATTGGCAAAATATTAAAGGAGGAAAGGGATATTATTAATTATAGTAACAATTAATTATGTTTTACAGACACTTGTTTTCTAATGATAGAGTTTCAAAAAAGTACACAAAGCCACAATACAGATACACAGAAGTAAATGGCTCTTACTGTGTTAGTTTGGAATACAAGACATACAAGATTCTTAAAATATAACATCCTAGATTTATTTTTTTGTAGCTTAAAATACATTTGAAGACAAGCTGCAATGTAATGCATAGAATGTACTGTATATTAACTATTAAATATGTTCTTTATAATTAACTCATAAATGTGCAATCAGATTAATTCTTCTGGATCTTCTATCAATAAGTGCCATTTAGCGTATTAGGACCACAATGCAGGCTATTCTTTAATAGTGAACAGAAGGTCATTTTTAATAGCACCAATAAAGTTTGTTTTATACACCACGAATGAATGGCTTGTCATATCTACCATACTCATACAAAATAGACTTGGAATGCCTTGATCAGTTTACTGAAATGCTATATTTATTGCAAACAATGGCTAGCTGTTTATTTGCTGGAGTGTACCGTGTTTTATAAGTGAGCCCATAAGCTCCTATTTTTTCCACTCATCCCGTTGACACAGCCATGGTTTTATTTTACTAACAGTGCAAAATCATCCACTATGCGAAAGATGATTTGGTAACCCTCAGCATTTTGTATTATCTACCATACATTTTGGAATGTGTTACATTAGGCTATTAGGTTTGATTTAAATTTAAAAAAAAGTCTGTATAATACAGCAAGTATAATCTTCCTTCTCATGTAAAAATAAAAGTTTAAAAAAATTAGTTCTAAAATATGCCCAAAAAAAATCATATAATGTAGGCACCAGGGCCTGACTGGCCATCTGGCTCTTCTGGCAGTATCAGCCGGTCTGGTACCCTGCGCAGCGCTCATGTGAGTGTATACTCACATGATTGCGGCGCCGGAGCCACCCCAGCCCTCACTCTCAAATGTATTTATTTCCTTTTTAACTTTTTTTTTAATCCTTTTTGGTTTTTTTTGCGTGGCTCCAGCACCACGATCATGTGGGTATACAAATACTCACATGATCGCGGCCCCGGAGTCCCTCTTCCCCCCTCCTGTTTGCACTGAATATCAGGCGTCATCACGTCATGCCTGACTTTCAGTGAGGAGTGATGTATGGAAGAGAGAAGAAAGAAAAGAGAAAAGAGAAGAGAGAAGAAAAGAAAACAAATATGAAAGAAGGCAATACAGAGGTAAGTAAAAGAGTGGAGGAACGCATAGAGTCACAGGGTGACAAAGAAAGGGGGGAGGAGGGGCAAAAGCAGCATGGCAGAGTGTGAAGAGGGGCAAAAGCAGCATGGCATAGTGTGATGAAGGGGGAAAAGCAGCATGGAGGGTGCAGTGTGATCATAAGGGGGCATAGCGTGGTTGTGATTAAGGGGCACAGTGTGATCATAAGGATGCACAGCGTGGTGATAATGAAGGGGCACAGAAATGTGTGTGTGATGGCACAGGGAGCATTTGGCAATGTAGTGTGTGTGAGGTAGATGGTGGCTAATTAATGGGTGCTATTTTGTTTGCGGGGTAATGGTGGGGCAATGTAATAGTGGGGACTATTAATTTAAGATGGGGTGGTTTGGGGGCTATTGAATGTGGGGGTGAGTTTGGGGAGAATGAGGTCTCTTTATTAAATGTGACTATGAATTTAATGGCAGTGAAGTTGCAGGAAATAAGTATATTTATTAAATGGGAATACTATTATTTTAATGTTGGGGCTGGAGTGAGGCTTAATTTTAAAACGTGGGTTCTATATTTATTTAACAGCTATGCTGGTTGGAGTTTTCTGAATTTCATGTACCCATTTTTATTTCCAAATAGGGCCCCCAACATTCCAGGATCCAGACAAGCAGCAACTGATCTAAAGACACCAGCAGCCACAAGTGGTGACAATGACAAAACAGGTAGGAGAGAGCAGGACAGTCTGCCAATTGTTCTGAATTAGGTGGCTGACTGTCCCTCTTAGTCAGGATGTGGTCTGACTGCAAGGATGGTTATTAGGTATGTCCTACTTCACATTGTACTGCTTGTAAAGGCAGAACTGTGTGCACCTAACAATAGTGTGCACAGTATTTCCTGTGTATTTGTTGAAAATGTGTCTAATAACCATATTACATCATAGGAGCCCCTCTGTCTTAAGTGCTAAGGGTACCCCCGAGCCTTAATCCAGCTCTGGTTAGCAGGAGAAATCTGATAGTTGCTTCCAGTCCCCGGATAGAACACAGCCTGCAGAGCAAGCTGAGGAGCTCTAAGTCTCATGAGATTTATTAATCTTGTGAGATTAAGAGCTTCCCTGCTCACTCTACACGAAGTTCCCACCCTGATGGATGTCAGCAGCATCAGAAGCATAGATAAGTACAGTGGACTGGGGTGTTGTAATGTGTTTCTGTGGTGGGGGGTGGCGTGATGTGGATGGGGAGGGCCTGATAAATGTAATGTTTATTATAATTTATGTATCAATGCCCCATGTTGACCACACCCCCAACATATTGTGGACACGCCCTTGGCACCGCTGCCATTGCGCAGCGGCACACAGTTTTTTCCTGCTCATCAACAGAGGTGAGCCTGTATGCTTCAAATGCCAGTGCTGATTTTTAGTCCCAGTTTGGCCCTGATAGGCACCTAAGAGCTTCAAAGGGGAATTTGTAATCAGTCAATCAGAAAGGGCTAGCTAGTTCATAATACATGAGTCCTAGATTTCCACTTCAAAATGAAGCATGTATTTATGAATGTAAATATATCATGGACAAAGTTAATAAAAAAGGAAAAAAACACATGAAAAATAATCCTGAATTATAAGTTATATTATATTTTATAACTATAAATATTGCATAACAAAATGATAATTTATTTGATGTTAACTGTTTTTTAGTTATCACATCACATACATAACATTGAAACTCAATTACTCAATAGTATGGGTAAGGAAAAAGAAGTTTCACAACACACTAGAACAATAGCATCCAGAATAGCATCCATCCAGAATACGCACATATCTGACACAAGACACTGCAAAAACATTAATTCATGCACTCATCATCTCCCGCATCGACTATTGCAATTTTCTCCTTACTGGTCTTCCCAAAGTCAGACTTGAACCCCTACAATCTATTTTGCATGCAGCGGCTAGATTGATTTTCCTTACTAACCGTTTTTCCTCTGCTGAGCCACTCTCTCAGTCTCTACATTGGCTGCCTATATTTCAACGAATCCAATATAAAATTCTTCTACTAACATACAAGGCCATTAACAAAATTGCACCGACATACATTTCCTCACTGGTCTTGAAATATCTCCCCACTCGACACCCTTGTTCTGCACAAGATCTACGTCTCTCCTCCACTCTCACCACATCATCCCATTCTCGGTTACAGGATTTTTTTCGGGCTGCACCCACGTTGTGGAATTCCCTCCCTCGCACAGTAAGACTTTCCTCTAGTCTTCAAACCTTCAAGCATTCACTGAAAACCCACCTCTTCAGACAAGGTTATGATATTCCTCAGCCACCATCTTAATTTCCTTAGATTACCCTATTACCATCCTCTACACAGCTAGCGCAAGACAACAACCCTCTGACCAACACTGCAACACACACACCCCACTCAATACTTTTACCTTTGCATTGTAGCTGGTCCATTGTGCAATATGATGTAGCACATGCCCTTGTGTTTCTAACTCCCATTGTCCTATAGATTGTAAGCTTGCGAGCAGGGTTCTCTAACCTCTCTGTCTGTATGTATTACCCAGTATTGTTTTATCAATGTTTGTTCCCAATTGTAAAGCGCTACGGAATTTGCTGGCGCTATATAAATAAATGTTGATGATGATGATGATAGCATAGTTAATATATATTGAACCCTGTATGAAACCTGATCAGCCTACCACCTGACTTACAACAATAGTATTTTCCTATCTGGCCTGTTTGAATCTTTAATGTGTCATTTTACTCTTAAAGGACAGGTAGTTTACTAGTTAACAGTTGCAAACATAATGCTTAAAATCTACACATACAAGATCTGTGCATTTTTACAGAACAGCAGCACTAGTCACGCACTGTTAGCACAGTTGTGTTGCCTATTCTCAGAGAAATAAGAGGCAACCCTGGGAACTGTGTGCAGGACTACCTATGGCGTGATGAGGTGGCCGTAAGTTTGTTTATCTGATTTTTTGATGATGCTTTTATTTACTAGGAAGTGATGAAATTCCTCTCAGTGTGTGGCAGTGTCCCCTCTGACTAACCCTTGCTCCCATTAGTGCCAAATAGCTTTAACATCTGTCTCCCCATCCCATCTCTCAGCATGTGACAACCTCCCCCTTTGTCTGACCCTTCCTTTCCTCTGCAAGTGTTATTCCTCTATCTCCCTCTCCATGTTACTGCATACCTCTCTGTCTCGCCCTCCCATCGTCAGCTGGTGGGAGCCTCCCCATCCCTCACTCCCACGTGTCACAGCCTCTCTCTCTCTCCTTTCCTTCAGCATGTGACAGCCTCACTCTGCCTCCTCTGCATATGACAGACTCCCACTTTGGGTTAGAATTATAAAGCTACGGGTTTGAAAATGTGGAGATGTTGCCTATAGCAACCAATCAGATTCTAGCTGTCATTTATTTAGTACATTCTACAAAATGACAGCTAGAATCTGATTGGTTGCCAAAGGCAACATCTCCACTTTTTCAAACCAGCAGTTTAGTAAATATACCCCTTTGTCTCCTTCCCCTCAATATATGACAACTTTCTGCAATGGAATGCAGGACAATCGCCCGTGAGCCCCATAGGCATAAGGGGCCTCATAGACAGTGCGCAGAAGAAAGAAGTTTTTTATTTTTATCTCCTTCACAGCAGCGATCCAACTCCTTCCCTCCTTCCTGCCTTCATCCCTTCTCCCTGCTGCATTTGGCACCCTCCATCCTCCCCTACTTCCTCCTCTCTGCTGTGCTTGCACTTTTTGTGCCCGACATTTTCTGTGTAGAGCGCAGAGAGAGGAGCTGTGATGACGGTGAGTAAAGACAGAAGAAGAGACAGAAGAGAAGAATTCAGAGGAAAGTATGCAATAGAAAGGTAAGTAAAAAGAAAGTGTGAAATAAGGGAGACAGAAGGGGAGAAAAAGCAAGATATTAGAGGGCACAGTGTGAAATGGGGAGACACGAAGAGGAGCAAAAGCAACATAATGGAGGGCACAGTGTGAAATAGGCAAGACATGAAGGGGAGCAAAAGCAGCATAATAGAGTGCCTAATGGAGAGCACAGTGTGACCGAAAGGGGAGCAAATGCAGCATGATGGAGGGTACAGTGTGATCATTCATCATTTAAAACCCTAGATTTATATACCAGTATTGTTATGTCCAAATTTAATTTAAGGAAGACTTGTGATCAAATGTTATAAATTTGTAAAAGGTGAACATTTTAGCTTAGCTTTCCAAGCTTTCCAAGATTAGTGTGATCTCAGTGAATTATATGTTCAATCACATGGCATGAGGTTTCACATGAGGGGCAAATATTTTAATATCCATTATCATGGATTACTCCTGAGAATCAATGGGAGCAACTGGGGTGTTTTAGTAATTGTTTAGGAAGATTTGATGAGCATGGGATACATAAATAATTACCACACAAGTCTTGTTTGTTTACCTAAACATCTGGTTTCCATTTATCACTTATTGCTGCCTATAAAGCATTAGTCAAGACAAATTTCCTGACCTCAGTACTCAGTGGAGTAGAGGAAACAAATGCACTACAAGCAGATTCTCTTAGCAACTCTGAGACCCAATGGGTATGCTCAAATAGACTCGGAATGCTTCCATAGGGTAAATCTGAGAATTAAATCACTGAGATAAGCAGAAAAAGAAGGGGTTTAAAGAAGTTTGGTACAACATGTAAGGAAGCCAACTGCATCTTAGGAAGCTGCCTCACCTGCCTCTGCCATAGCCCAGACCAGAGACTTAAATATATTTTCTTATATAGATAAAATGTAAATATGATGTGCAGCAAAAATAAATGCAAACACTGTTTACATAAGTCCCAACTGTTCATTAAAAAGCCACATAAAGCCACTCCATAGCCTCTGATGAGAGAATTTATCTCCACAATTCACTGGGAAACCGTTTCAACAGACAATTATTAGACTAAGGATAAGTAAATAACTTTTGCACTGTAACTGTTAGGCTGACGGTCTGATCACCAACCCACAGAACTAGATGGCGGAGGTCTTCACCGTTAGCAGCCGCCTTTACCTTAAAGCCCCAAGGACTTAACTCCAGGTGTAGTGTGGGTTGGTAATGCAGGCCCGTAGCGGCAGGCCAGGAGGCTGAATAGAAGGCAGCGGATTATCAGACAGTAGCCGAGGGTCAAGGGTCACAGGCAAGCAGGGTAGTCAATAAACACGCCAAAGGCTGGGGTCACAGGCAAGGTAGCAGAGTCCAAGGCACAGGCCAAAGGATCAAGGTCACGGGCAAACATTCAGAGTCCAAAGTCCAGGCAGGGGTCATACACAGGAAATCTAACAGAGTATCCACAGGACAGAGTACAACGAACAGGAGCATATCAGCAAGACTGGGTCAGGAGCGCTATAACCGGCAGGAATGCTAAGCCCTCCCGGCCTTATATACTGCAACTAGCCAATCAGGGCTTAGCCCCGTAACAAGCCTCAATGCCAGGTTAATTAATCAGCCTACATTAATCAGCCCGCAGGCTGTACACTAGCGCACGCGCCCGGCTGCCCTGTGTTTCCGGGGCGTGCTAAATACTGACTTCGGCATCCGGCCGTTGCCCTGGGCGTGAAACCGGATGTGATGTCCCGGTCGTCATAACAACTGCCGGGACGCCAGGAACCAGGGGCAGTGACTGGCTTAATGATACTATGGTTGTACTGCCTACTATATCTACAACTGGCTGAATTCAGGAGGTTGTGTACCCTTCGCACACCTCTCAACTGTCACGATTTAGGTTAAACAGTTCTGATTTTAGGGGGGCTATTGTGGAGATGTGCGTTGCGAAAATCAACTTACCGTTCCTGCGATCCAGAGCTGTTGAGTATTTCTCTTCTTCCGCAGGTCCTAGCAGCAGTGGGCAGGTGAGCCAATAAGGGCTCACCTCCCCCTGCTGGCCAATCGGCGGCCGCATGAGTGAGCCAATCCTGGCTCACCTCCGGCTGTTTAAATTATTGGTGCTGCAGCGAGCCAATGAGCGCTTGCGGCGGCACCAAGTGATGATGTCACGCCGGCGGTGTTTTGCCATCTTGTCTGAAGTCCGACGAGCAGACAGGAGAGGACGCTGTGGGATGTCCGGAGTACAGAATGCAGAAGAAGACGTCGAAGTGGCAGGGTGCCCTTGTCAGGATGCCCTTGCTCTGACCCACTTATCTAACTGATAAAAGCGACAGGGAATCCCACTGCGAGAGTATTACTGGATCACTTAGCGGCTCAGGTTGAAGACCAGGGGAAAAATCAAGAACAGTTATTACAGATTCTGCAGACTCTGTCTAACAGGTTGGATACGCTTCAAGCAGCTCAGGTGGCAGCTCCTATTCCTCCACCTGTTCCGGCCCCACAACCTGCCCCCGCTCCAAGCAGTTCGGCTGTATCTGCTCCAACAACCTCTCAACTCCGCATACCTAACCCACCCAAGTTCAATGGGGATCCTAAGGAATGCCGAGGGTTCTTGAACCAGTGTGCTATTCAATTTGAACTTCTGCCTGGAAACTTTTCTACACAGAAAACTAAAGTCGCTTATATTATTTCCTTATTGTCTGGTCAAGCGCTTGCCTGGGCTTCTCCTCTCTGGGAACATGATGACCCCATCCTCCATAATTGTGCCACTTTCCTGGAAACCTTCAGACGCATCTTTGACGAACCTGGACGAGTCTCCAGTGCAGCTTCTGGACTCCTCCATCTGCGCCAGGGTACCCTTACTCTGGACCAGTACGCCCTTCAATTTCGCACTATGGCGGCCGAACTTCGTTGCAACAATGAAGCTTTAGTGGCCACATTTTGGCAAGGCTTGTCCGATCGTATTAAGGACGAGCTAGCGGCCCGAGAGTTACCCACTACCCTGGATGATTTAATCTCTCTCTGTAACCAGATTGATATACGTTTCCGTGAACGCACTCAGGAGAGAGAGAGTTCCCGTCGATCTACTTTCCGTTTGGCTCCTCGCTTCCAAAGTCCTATTACACCGGAGGAAGAGCCTATGCAGTTGGGTAGAGCACGTTTATCCCAGGAGGAAAGAGAGAGGCGGTTCAAGAATCGTTTATGCCTCTATTGCGGGGAACCTGGTCATGTCCTGAGTCAATGTGGGAAGCGGCCGGGAAACGATCGGACCTAACTGATGACGGAGAGGCTAAGTTAGGTATGAACATTCTCTCTCCTATGGATTCTAGTTTTTCTATCCAAGTTCTTCTGCAATATGCTGATAAACAATTGTCTCTTCCAGCGCTTATTGACTCCGGTGCAGCGGGGAACTTTCTACGAGCTGACATTGTAGAGAGGTTGTCATTGCCTAGGCAACCCTTAGATCCACCTATTGCTATTACAGCTATAGACGGCAGCCGTATCATTGGAGGATCCATTAAGAACAGAACTGTCAACATTTCTCTACGCATTGGAGCCTTACACACTGAGGAAATCTCCTTCCTAGTCATTCCAGAGGCTATCAACCCGTTGATCTTAGGCTTACCTTGGCTCAGACTTCACTCCCCCACTTTAGATTGGCAGAAAGCGGAAGTCCTTGCATTGGGTTCAGAGTGTCATTCCCGATGTCTTCCCAGGATTCATAGACCCGTTATGGGCTGTCTTTCCACATCCTCCGGTATTCCTCCTCAATATCATTCGTTTTCTGATGTCTTTTGTGAAAAGGAGGCTTCCAAGTTACCCCCACATAGACCTTGGGATTGCATCATTGAATTGTTGCCGGATAAGATACCACCCAGAGGACGGGTATTTCCATTGTCTCTACCCGAATCAGATGCTATGTCCCTATATATTAAGGAGAATTTAAACAGGAGTTTTATCCGGAAATCCTCATCCCCAGCAGGAGCAGGTTTCTTTTTCGTAAAAAAGAAGGACGGCGGATTGCGTCCTTGTATAGACTACCGTGGCCTCAACGCCATGACGAAAAAGAATAGGTACCCCTTACCATTGATCTCAGAACTCTTTGATAGGATCAAGGGAGCTTCAATTTTTTCTAAACTTGATTTGAAACGGGCCTACAACCTTATCCGTATTAAACAAGGGGACGAATGGAAGACGGCGTTCAATGCGCACGATGGGCATTTTGAGTATCTTGTCATGCCATTTGAACTTTGTAACGCTCCTGCGGTTTTTCAAAATTTCATTAACGAAGTTTTCCAGGATTTCCTGTATCAATTTGTTGTCATTTACCTAGACGATATTCTAATTTTTTCACCTGATATCATTACTCATCGCCATCATGTCTCCTTGGTTCTTCAACGCCTTCGGTCACATCATCTGTACTGTAATTTGGACAAGTGTGTCTTTGAAAAAACGCATCTTCCTTTTCTTGGTCACGTGGTTTCTGGCTCCGGATTACTTATGGACCCTGAGAAATTAAAGGCAATTTCTGACTGGCCCCAATCGGTTGGACTTAAGGCCATCCAGCGTTTTATTGGGTTTTCTAATTATTACCGCCACTTTATCAAGGGGTTTTCGTCTGTTATTGCACCCATCACTTCCTTGACTAAGAAATCTGCCAACGCTAAAACCTGGCCACCAGAGGCGGTAGAGGCCTTCAAGTATCTTAAAGAAGCCTTCATATCGGCACCTTTTCTTCAACAGCCAGATTCTTCCTTCCCCTTTTTTCTCGAAGTTGACGCATCCTCCGCTGGAGTGGGAGCTATCTTTTCTCAGAAGAATTCTACTGGAAAATTTTCTCCCTGTGGCTTCTTTTCTCGTAAATTCTCAGCCACCAAAAAAAACTACGGCATTGGAGACAGAGAACTACTTGCTATCAAATTGGCCTTGGAAGCTTGGAGACATCATTTGGAGGGAGCCAGATTTCCTATTACTATTTTTACGGATCACAAGAACCTGCTATATTCACAAACTGCATCTTGCCTCAATCCCCGTCAGGCCAGATGGTCTTTATTTTTTTCACGATTCAATATGATCATTACCTTCAGACCAGGGTCCAAGAACAAGAAGGCTGATGCTCTCTCTCGTTCCTTTGATTCTATGGATACCGAAGAAGAGGGTGTTAGGTCTATTCTAGATCCAGAATGTATTTTGGCTACTACTCCTACTCGTTTGATTATTCCTCACGGGAAGACTTTGGTTCCTCCACATCTCCAAACTAAACTCCTTAAATGGGCTCATGCCTCACGTTTTTCTGGTCATGCCGGTATAAAGAAGACCTTGGAATGTATCTCTCGTAGTTATTGGTGGCCGCCTATCCGTTCGGACGTTCGACAGTTTGTGACGGCGTGTTCCACTTGTGCTCAAAATAAAGTCCCTCGTCAAGCTCCATACGGTCTGCTGCAGCCTCTGCCAATTCCGGATCGACCTTGGAGTCATCTTTCCATGGATTTTATCACAGATTTACCCTCCTCCAGAGGGTTCTCAGTAGTGTGGGTGGTCACCGCTGCTCATTTTGTGGCATTAAAAGGTCTCCCTTTTGCTCCTGTTCTGGCTCAACTCTTCATTAAAGAGATTTTCCGCCTACATGGCTGTCCAGATATTATCGTTTCTGATCGAGGAACTCAGTTCGTGGCAAGATTTTGGAGGGCCTTTTCTCGTCTTTGTGGAATTAAGTTAAATTTCTCTTCTGCATATCATCCTCAAAGTAATGGTCTCACTGAAAGGAAGAATCAAGAATTGGAGAAATTCCTCAGATGTTTCATTTCAGCTAAACATGATGATTGGGTTGATTTATTACCTTGGGCAGAATTCGCTCACAATAATAATTCACATGATTCTACCTCCACTTCTCCCTTTTTTGCTCTTCAGGGATTTCATCCTAAAGTTCCACCCTACAAAGAGTTAACCGCTTCTGGAGTTCCTGCAGTTGATTCCCTTCTATCGGACTTCTCGTCTAGGTGGGATCTTATTAAACGCAAGTTACTTCACACCTCTGCCATCAGTAAAAGAGCATTTGACAAAAGAAGAAGACCATCTCCACTACTTACTCCTGGTGACAAAGTATGGTTGTCTACGAAGAATCTTTGCTTGTTGGTCCCTTCTAGGAAATTCGCTCCCCGATTTATTGGTCCCTTCAAGATCATAGAGGTCATTAATCCGATGGCCTTTAGATTAAAATTACCTCCTACTTTGAGGATTCCTAATGTCTTCCACATTTCCCTTCTCAAACCACTTGTTATTAACAAATTCTTTTCTTCAAGAAGACCTCCTGCTGCTATTTCTGCCCTAGATCAGGAATTTGAGGTGAAGGAGATTCTAGATTCTCGGATTTCCAGAGGTTCCTTGCAGTTCCTGGTTGACTGGAAAGGTTACGGTCCTGAAGAGCGTTCTTGGATTCCTGCACGAGACCTTCATGCTCCGACTTTGTTGAAGAAATTCCATACCAAGTTCCCTCAAAAGCCTTATAGGTTGTCCGGAGGCCACCCCTGAAGGGGGGGGGGTACTGTTAGAACTTACCTGATCCCCGTTCCGCTGCGCTGTCAGCGTGGTCTGACAGCGGTATCTGATCCGTGCAGCGCTTCTCCAGATGGCGCTGCCGCACTTCCGGGTTCTTCCTGCTGACGATCATGTGACTCCTGGGCGGGGAATTCAAACTCCTATATCTTCTCTGCTCTGACACGCTGCCTGTGTCAGAGCAATGTGTTTCCTGTTCCTGGCTACAGTTCCTGTGTTCCTGACTCCTGTGAACCTGCTCCCTGTGTATCCCTCTATTCCTCCTACTCCTGTGTACCTACCAGGCTGTGACCCGACTATTCTTTGGCTTATCCCTGGCACCACGAACTGGATTATCTCCTGTGTACCGACTCGGCTGTGTTACCAACTATTCTCTGGATCTCCCTCTGGCACCGTATACCTGATACCTCTTGTGTACCGACTCAGCTGTGTTACCAACTATTCTCTGGATCTCCCTCTGGCACCGCATACCTGATACCTCCTGTGTACCGACTCGGCTGTGTTACCAACTATCCTCTGGATCTCCCTCTGGCACCGTATATCTGATATCACCTGTGTACTGACCCGGTCGTGTCTCTGGACCCATATCCTGCCACGCACCCATTGGCTCCGTGCATCTACCGGTTACTGTTCCAGACCTACAACGCCTGGAATTAACGGTTAGTGCCTGTACTTGCACCGCTTTGTCTTATTGCTTGTCTGCCTGCCATCCCTTACGTCAGTAGGCTAATCTGGGGGCCGCGACCTGCGGTTCTTCGGCAGCAAAGTTCAAACTACCTTGTGGTGGTTCTTGGTGAAAACCGGAAGGCCGTTAGACTCCGCGCCCTAGGTAAGCCTGTGCTAATACTAACTAAGGCATCATAATCGTAACACTGTGTTGCTTTCTGTCTTCCACAGGTGATGGAGAGGAGCAGGAGAGCAGGGACCGGAAGTTGGAGTGCCCGGTTGAATATAACGCTCTATTCCTACTTCTGGTTAGGTCCTCACCGAGAGATGAGTGGAGTATTTGGGGCGGGACTGTTCCTGGTCCCAAATACTCGTAGTCCCGTGCCCTTGGCAAGAGCAGATTGAGATGGCGGCAAGCGAGATTGACTTGAGTGGCTCTGCTCACTGCTGTGGTCTCGGACAAGTCCTTTTCTGGTAGACACGGCCTTAATTTCTGTTTCTTCCTTTGAGGGAAGGGAAGTGAGGTGACAGAGGTTAAGTTGCTGGTATGCTGGGATAGGAGAGCGGCTGGGGTGCCTCAGAAGTGGACGGAAGTTGGCCATCGTTTGGAAGGTAAGATATTTGTGTTCATCTGTCCTGTTCCCGGCAGACACTACACTATCACCCTCTCCCATGGATCAGGACATTTGTCCCAATTTCAGGACTGTTGAGAGATATGTTCTGGTGGGTTACTCTTCAATGTAGCGGATACCAGCAGCAGGTGCATGCAACATTGAAGGGATTGTTTTAGGGGATGGGGGCTTGAGATGGATCAGCACTTTGGTTAGGCTAGGCATGCACAAGATACATGGCATGACCCACACCACTGTCACAGCATTATTTTTTAAAAACACCCTTCTTATCAATTTGCTTGCTCAACACAAGTAACAGCAATTATAAATTATGTGGGAAGTCCAGGAATAGAGCCTTTTGTACCTGGTGGAAGGGGTCATGTTGGAGGGGGTGCTTTAAATGGTAAAATGGAGCTCTACTGCACTTATGTGTAATGTTTATGTTTTACATGGTAACTTAAGTATTTTATATAACAAATAAAATTATTTTTGGGTTGATGCTGTTGCTTCAATATAGTATATTATGATTCAATAAATTGCTATGGCCATTACACCCCCCAAAAAAATTATTGTCTTATTTGGTTTAGGAGAAGTAGCATAAACACATTATACATTGTACTTTAGCCATATATATATATATATATATATATATATATATATATATATATATATATATATATATATATATATATATATATATATATATTAAAGCATTATGGTTTCTTGCATTTTCCTGGTGATTTGCACAACAAGGGAAATGATTAGGGTGATCAGAAGACCAAGCATGGTCCATAAGATTGTGCCGATGCTTCATGTTGCATTGCACCAGCAACACGATATCAGCGTGCAACAATATCATGCAGTTGGGCCTGTGTGCTTTAAATGTCAGGTCTGATTTTTAGTCCCAGTCTGGCCCTGGTGAGGAGTGTGGGCTATTAATTTAATGGTGGGGTAAAGGTGAATGCAATTATTTTAATGACATGTAGGGTTTATTCATTTATTTGCGGGAAATTAAGTAGTGGGCTAATAGTGCTGGGGAGGCTATTTATTGGTGGTGTGATTAAACTAATTACTTAATTTAGTTTTGTGGTTGTTTATAGGCTATTAATGTTGGGTTGGTTGTAGGTATTAGGTCTATTTATTAAGCGTGAATGCTACAATTTAGTTTTGGGAATAGTTGGTTGTAGAGAAGCCTAATAATTAAATAATGATGTTATTGATTTAATGTTGGGGCTGGTTGGGATGAAAGAGCTTCTTCATTTATGAAATGTGGGTGTTATTGGTTTAATTTTGTGTAAGGGAGGCATTGAGAGTTTTCAATTGATGCTTGGCTTTGCAGGAGGTGAATAGCACTAATGTCTTTTCCAAATAAGGCCCAATATTCCAGTGTCCGGCCAAACACCAGCTAAGCTTCAAACACCAGCAGCAGGTAGTCAAAGCTGTATGAATAGGCAGGAGAGAGCATCACTATCTGCCTACTGCCTAAATTCTACTGGGATAGTCCCAATTTTGACATGTCCAGATTCTGCAGGGACAATAATGAGGCAGATATGGGCAATATACCGGTAGTAATACTTATGGTAATAGCAAGTAACAGTAAGGTGGTATTTATTACTCTCTATTACAGTGTATTGTTGCTGCACTTTCACTGACAGCATCAGTACACTATTACTCCCACTATGAACTCACACTGCTCTACCATGCACCATATCTACACTATTATTCCCAGAATACATTGTCATTGCTCTCTACAGTAACTCATACATGGGAAAATGTTAGCAGTTTATATTATTATGTATCGCTTTGCATTGTGCATGGGTCACTAGAAGGCTCTCTGTATTGTGCAGGGGTCTCTAGAAGGCTCTCTGTGTTGTGTAAGGGTCAATAGACAGCTTTTGTATTGTGCAGGTATCTATAAAAGACTCTCTGAATTTTGCATGGATCACTAGAAGGCTCCCTGTATTGTCCAAGGATCACTAGAAAGCTATCTGTGTTATGAAAGGGTCATTAGAAAGCTCTTTGTATTGTGTAGTGATCACTATCATGATAATTTGCTATTAGCAAAAGCGCAGTGGAGTGGCGGGTGGCTTAAACATACACTTGCAAATGTGTGCAACTAAGACTTTGCATTTTAATGTACAAGTAGAAATGGCATCTCCTTTGCTGGCTATAGCAGTGTGCTGTGGGATTTTTCTCTGTGTAAATTCCTTAACATTGTATCATGAGGGATTTTTTGTTATTGCACAATCCTATCGAGTGGTATTTCCGGCTTTATACTGCTTTGCCTTTGAATAGCAACATGCAGCATTGCAAGTGTATTTGAAAGGAAGGTGAAGGTGTTGAAGGGTGACCTAACACTGTCTAAAGTGATAGCCATGCCCCTTGCATTATGGCCACGACCACTCATGTGGTGTGAAAGCACCCACATCAAGCCTTTCTCTTCACATTTTGACTTTGCTTACTGAGAATTTGGACATGCCTACAACATGAAGTCACTTTCAGAATATTTTCCAGAGCTCCTTTAATATCCCAGTCTGTCCCCGTTGTCAGGATCACATTGCCAGTGTAGACGCTGCAGTCCTTTTATATTAAGAAATAGTGTTATAAGCATTAAAAATGTAAAAAAAATCTCTTTAGTACAGTATATATCTTTATAATCGCTGTACTGAGGATAATGAGGGAATTTTGATTTTTAGTAATTTTATGGAGTTGCACTAACTGCATAAAACTAACTAGTGATAATGACACTTTATCAATAGGGCTTTATTTATCAATAGGTTAAAAGCTCTATCTCCAGCAAAAGCTGCATATTTAATAAGGATCACGGCACGAGAAGTAGCACCACAATCCTTCCATCTCAGGATGGCGATAGCAGAAGAAATCAATGAAAAAATGCTTTATTTTTCTGTTCTATTGTTTAAAAAGCATTTTTTCCACATGGAAATTATTTAAAAATATATATATTTGTTTAAATTCAAACTATTTTTACTTATTTACTTTTAGTCCAAGTCCAGACTTTTACTCCCACTGTGCATGCATTGGCAGTGGTAAGTGGCAATAGAAAACAAGCCCTATCGCCAGATATTAACAAATATGCCCATTAAAATGTATGTAAAGGTGTTATTTTTTTAAGTTTGCCTGTTTTCCTGTCTAATTCGCATAATATAATAAAATATGTATTCCAACATAGATGTGCAAACTATTGCTGGATGTGAATAATATTATAAGGATTTCATTCCTCAGCTCTCAGGCCAGAAACAATCCCAATTGAGGCATTTACTAAACCCAGTGATTTTGTGCTGAAACAGAAAATAATGGATGTTGAAAATTGCTGCTTTTGAACAAGGCATATTAAGAGCAGAATAACAGTAGAACAAAACCCTTGTGAGTATCACTTCAATTAATAATTTTCTGAAGATCTATAAAATAGCAGTGATTAAGCAGTAGAAATACACAGTGGAGTTTATTTGTACTCACTACTCTTTGTAGCCGTACAGCTGAAATCAAGAAAAACAGATATTGTGAGGATGTTTTGGTGAATTGTTAACATGATATTGTTCAGTGCAGTCTACACTAACAATATATCAGGCAGTTATATGAATGTGGAACATAGTACTTGGCACCAGGGGCAGGTTTGGGGAGGAGGGGGGGGGGGGGCAGGGGGGCATCTGCCCCCAGGCCAGACCTATCATGGGCTTTTTTTTGGCTGGGTCACTTGTCCATCTTCATATTTTTCCTTTAAAATAATTCTAATAGGCTGCTGAGTCAAATTTTGCCCCCCGTGCTAAAATTAGCCAACCCTCCCCTGTCTGGCAGTTTGCAATGCTTCAGCAGATAGAATAACTTTTGCTATACTACATCAGCAGTCCGGAAGCAATTTAACTGTCAAATACAGACATAGCAAACACTAAAGCGTCTACTGATGTGGAACAATGTGTAGAATAACATGTTAGCATAATGCTGGTGAACTGTAATGTTTTCACTGCAAAAACTAATCCAGTTTTTAAGTTGTTAGTTTAGTTAGTATCTATGCTACTCATTCATAAAAACTTGTGAAATAAATTATAGCAAATGTGTTAAATGTAAGTTTTTACATATATGTCGGTAAACTAGTGTAATGTAGAGGTGAAATATGGCTACCTATCAAGTTTTATATGCCTGGAAATGTAGTTGTTTAAAATGGCTGTTAATGGATACAAGTTTTTTTTTAGTTTAAAGGGAACAAGCTCTATAAAACTTTGCATTGAGATTTAGTACTCACATTTTCTTTTACAAAATACAGTTGAAAATGTTCAGTTTAGGACCAAGGGGTATATTTACTAAACTGCGGGTTTGAAACAGTGGAGATGTTGCCTATAGCAACCAATCAGATTCTAGCTGTCATTTTGTAGAAAGTACTAAATAAGTGATAGCTAGAGTCTGATTGGTTGCTATCCACTTTTTCAAACCCGCAGTTTAGTAAATGTAGCCCCATGACTTAGATTTGGATGAAGGCACTGTGCCAGAGTAGAGGTGAGACTTATCTACATCAACACACCTGATAACCCTTTTATACCCCCAGGACATGCAGGTACCAGGGGTTAAATTTTGTTTTGTCTTTTTAATCTAATTAATCTATTGCCTATAAAACACAGTATATAGTTCAATACGTTCCCTAAAATGCAATATGTATCCAGAATAAGCAATGGTTCAAATTTCTTTTGGAAGACTAACACATAAAATGTTCTTTCAAGAAAAATCAAGGCATCATGAAAATGTTTAGTGTTCCTATACGTTTTAGAGAGTAAAACATAGTGGTCTTGTTTAATTCAAAAGAGATTTTAAAAGATGGCCATTTTTAAAATACATGACTCGCTGACAACAAAACACCTGAAGTTAACTTGTCAAAATATGTACCAAAAAAAGGTATAAAAAAATTATTACATGTTGTTGGTACCTTAATTCTGAGGAATGATCTTACACTGCAGTGGAATCTTATGC
This sequence comes from Mixophyes fleayi, assembly GCF_038048845.1. Lineage (NCBI taxonomy): Eukaryota > Metazoa > Chordata > Amphibia > Anura > Limnodynastidae > Mixophyes > Mixophyes fleayi. Next base: position 153,614,145 of record NC_134406.1, read on the forward strand.
CTGTAATAGGTACTTGAAAATAATGTACTACATATCTGCATACCAGTGTCAGGAAAAAACTAAATCAAATGCCCTAATCATAATAATACTGAGAATAATAAGAGGGACAACATGATATGTGATAAATGGCTCTATTTATTAAATGGTGAAAAGCCCTATCTCTGATGAAAATGGGTGTTTTTGCCAGAGATAGCATTTAGCACTCTGCATCAAGGGGTAAATGCATAGCAATAGCAGTGCATAGCTTCTGCCGCTGGTAAGATTTTCAATGTCCTACAGGTGGTGACTTCCCCATGGAAAGCATATTAGTTTAAGCAACATAGGGAAGACGTGGCATTCTTGCAGGGCACCGGGGGGAGATGAAGACACACACACGATGTGAGTGATGCAGAGATGCTTCTGCTCTGCTGGATAGACATTTATGTAATTGACAGACACAGTAGAAAAGCAGAGCATGGGTTGGTGTATCATTTGGACGGGCATTGCCAAGCCCCCTATACCTCTGCGCCCAATAGCTGTTGTGCACCTTGCTGTTGCTGTGGCTGTAGTTTCGCCCCTGCATCATTAAATATTTATATGTATTCACCTTCAGTTCAGTAAAACTTTCCACTTTGTCACTTCTAAATGTCCTTTACTTACCAGTGTGTTACCATTCTTGATCTCACTTATATCACTTTATTTGTATATATTTTATACAAGTTAACCCGTGCATGATACTCATGCATTCTAGTCAAATCAAGCTACTTAAGGTCTTAAAAAGGTTCTTGTCATGCATTTGGACCTAGCCCAGGCCTCCTCAGGGGAAGAGCGTTAGTTCCTGACGCAAGCAGCCTTTTTAATGTGTGTTCATGAGGTAAAATTACCTCACGAAAATGAGTTTGACCCCTCAACTCGTAAATTTAGCCTTTACTACCCCTCCCACGGGGGGGAGGGGGGATGATGGAAGTTAACTGACTTGAGTATTCTAATTTTTTTGTCAAATAATGTCAGTATACCAAATTTCAGGTCAATTGGATGAGCCCTTTCTGAGAAAATATTTTTTTCCACACACACACTAACGCACGCCTCTACACATGTGTGTTCATGAGGTAAAATTACCTCACGAAAATGAGTTTGAGCCCTACCAAATTTCAGCCCTTTTTGAATTCTTTTTCCCACACACACTAAGAATTTAGTAGGTCAGTGTATAACTCTGCCCAGCAGGTGGCGCTGCAACTTGTTTTTTTTTTCCACACACACACACAGACGCCACTAAGCATTTATATATTAGATGATATATTATACATATTCTACTCTTTGAATTTATTTGGTTTATTGGTTTATTTATTGTTATAAATCTCATTCATTATACATTTCTTCTATTATGGATGCATTAATATCCTTTATGTATTATGGGCCAAGGCTTTGGGGCCCACCAAAAGACTCTATGTTAATATTTGAAGGTATATTTTGGAAGTTTTGAAAAGCAAATTAAATTCTGAATGGGAGCTATCAAATTATGTTATATGTCACTGAATGTTTGTAACTGAGAAGAAAAAAATATTTTGAGCTGTCTTTTTATTTTTTGTGTTTATTTTTATATAGCTTTGGATGATTTGTTTTCCTGCAATTATAAAACATAAAATATAGAGATTTAATTTGAGCCATTTGTAGTGACCTTTAATGTATCCTAGGGCTATGGGGCTGATGTACTATCTGAAGAAGTCATAATATCAGTCCATATTTATTTTAATAGCTTAGTACAAAAAACATTCTTTTTAATTCAGGCATGCATGTATAATTCTAGAATTGTAGAGTGGAAGGCAAAATGCTTTCAAATCCATTCGTACAGATGTTTGACTTTGGGTAAGCAGAAGGTGAAACTGCTTTTGATGATTGGTTGCAAAGGGAAGCAGGTGCATTTCTTCTCTAGCTGAAGATGACCAGCGGGAGAATTGCCTTTTCAGTCTCAGGCATTCACTCGATCAGATGTAAGAGTAAATGTAGTATAACAAACAGTGAGTTTATTGGAAATTGATAATAATATTAGATTTAAGGTGAAACAATATATGATTTGCTCTGGGGTTTAAAAAATGATAACCACTGTATTCGTTATTTATAAAGCCCCACCATATGATGCAGACCGTACAGAGAATAATACTATACATCCTTATGTCTTCCTTATTGCATATTCCTAAAATAATTACTCTATCAAATGTATTACATACATGTTATTAATGGTAATTATTTATCTTTCTGTCTTTCTTCAGGCATACATTTATATTATCAGGAAAAGTTGTTATTTTTTGTTGACTTAGGTTAGACTGTTCTGCTGTGCAATCATATCGCATGCAGCTGTATACAAAGTGTGGTGTTGTATCATATCGCAAAGCACAGAGATTAAAGACATATTTAGTAAAGATCAAAGGATATCATGTACAAGTCAATTATGTCATTTTAAGGGGATAAACCCTTAATTTGACCATAATAATACCCAGTAATTTTCTGATTCCTGGGTCACAGGCAGGGGAGAACTGGCAAATTTTAGTCTGGGGGACAAGATTCGACTCAGCAGTCTTTTAACAACATTTTAAAGGAAAAGAAATGCAGGTGACCCAGTGACCCATCCCAACCTAGCCGACTATGGGACTGGTCAGGGGGCAGATGCCCCCCTGCTCCTGGTCACAGGTAGAAAAGCTGATTGCATCTAGAATGCTATTTAAATCCTAATTTCATTTCTTCCTTATCCTAATAGTATCACTGGATGCCATGTCCAGGTCTCAAACAGTTTTTAAGATAAGACCCTCTTGGTGTTGTTCAGTCAGCTTCTTTTTGACCAGCCACAGCACAGTTTATATAATAAAATATCCAGATGGACATTCAAATCAGATGTTACATGCACCAATGCAGGTGAGTATTTATTAATGGAATCCTTGGTGTTCTACTAGTTGTAGGTTTTCGGGCATTTCTAATGAAAAATTTACCTTCTGAGCTGAATGTCACTTTAAAATTTCTCTTTAGATAAAGATGGCTAGGGAATGTGTTATATGTTCTCCTATGTCTGATACAGTAAACTTAGAAGCTAAACTGGGTTAAGATGATAAAACAGTGTTTGTATCTGCCACAGGAAAATGGTAATTTTGGATAGATTTACCATATTGACTCCCTGGAAACCTCACCCAGTCACCTTCAAACAGAACTGACAACATGTATTACTCATGTCACATACCTTATTAATTATCCCCTTTGTCTATCATACTAAGTAGGGTCTATTTGTTCCATTTGTACTATTGTACTAAAAAATGGCTTCTCAAACATTATACTGAGCAGCAACATGCACACCTCAACAAGTTAGTAGGGTGTGCCAAGAGGAGTAACTCCTCTTGGCGCACCCTACTAACTTGTTGATTGCATATATATAAGAGGTTGGCTCTCTTTAATAGGTGTTATGACAAAAGTGAGACATTTTAAATTTATCAGAATTAAAAATACTCCTCTTATAACGTGAAGGTTCTATATGGTTGAAGCATATATGGTCTTTTTTTGTTGCTTAATATGCACACCTCAGTGGCACCAACAGGAGTTGGCTTTCTTTAACATTGGCACACCGATGTCCTTGGGCTTGGAGTTTATATATAGAAATATATGTAATCATTATTTTGTGAAATATAATAAGATACTTTAATGTTTCACCATTTCATGAATGTCAAAAACTCTTTGTTTACTTGTGAAATCCCACATGGTAAATATTTGACTTTGATCAATAAATCAATAACATTGTTAGCACAATAACATTGTTAGCACAATAATATTAGTTAGAATATATCACATTATTATTATTATTATTATTATTATTATTATTATTATTATTATTATTATATTGCTGTAAAGATTGAAGAACGGCCTATATATAATCCACTAATTACTTACATTATATAGGGATAGGTGCTCCTAGACCAACTTTAGAAATAAAAATGATTTTTTTTTATACATAGTGTAACTTCTTAAATCAGAAGTAATGTTGTCTGTGTTAAAATAAAGAGAGCTAATATAACCTTTATAACTCTTCATACACATGTTTAGATACGGGAACACAAGCTAAAGGATTTTCTGGTGAGGGTCTATGTCCCCATGTGGAGTAGAAGATCCTCTTGGCAGGCCGACACACTGCAGTAACGATCCATGTCATGCATTATAGAGTTAGTTTAGTTCTTTCAGGCATGACATGAGCATACTCCTGCCGGAATCACAAAGCTTGCAAAGTCTGTTCTCTTTTTATGAGGATGGGAACCAAATACATATTCAAGGTAACATTTGCAAAAAAATGAAAGTTCTTTAAGAAGAACACTCCCTAAAACTTTACAACTCAATATATTGCACGCTTTAAAGAAGTCAATATTATACCCACACAGCTTAAATGCATCAAATGTCAAAAAAGGATGCTATGCTAGTTCTAGCATTTCATCCAGCATTTCATCACTAACACAGCTATTCAATGCTGACCCTTGATTTTCTCATTTAAAGGTCATATATGAAAACGTACAGACATGCAAAGATTTTCTATTTGAATTAATTTACCATTGTTCATTTATAGTGGCACAGTGATTGGCTTTCAGTCTCACAAACTTTAGGGTTATATCATGGCCCTATCTGTCTGGAGTTTGTATGTTCTCCTTGTGTTTAAATATGGATTACTCGGGGTGCTCCTGTTTTCTCCCTCTCAGTCCAAACACATACTGATAAGTTAATTGGCTTCTGAAAAACATGGACCTGTATCTGAATAATTCCATAAAATATGTCTGCCCCAATTTAGCAATGTAAAGTGCTTTGAGTTCTGTTGGAAGAAAGGCAATTTATAAATGAATAATTATTATTTATTTATTTTAAAATAAGTTTTATTAATAACATCGAGTACATAAGAATACAAAAATTCAAAAGAAGTCCAGCAATAACATGTGAACAAATATGGGGCATGTAGCATTCCAAAGCGTAATATACAATGTCAGTAATAAACACTCCCCAATGACGCTTTTACATTATAAAATCAACTGTGTGCTTGTCTTGTGCCATAGTAGGGGCTATAGGGTGGAGAGGAAAGAGAGACAAAGTACAAGTTTATAGGGGGGAAGGGATGAGGAATTAGGTGAGGGGTGAAGGAAAGAAAGTTCACTCAATGAAAATATAGAGGTGATCTAGGCTGGGAATCTGGTCACAGGTTCAGCACAGGTCAGAATTGGAGCAGTGGTTGATTATGGTGGGAAGTTCAAGCGAAAGATACTGAGGAGACCCTGAAGATGATGGTTCTATGCTCCATCTAGTAGGTGTGCCAAATCTGACCGCAGGCCATTTGAAGCATCGGAGGCGTGAGGTTTTCCAGGAGGCAACTATTTGGCAGGTCGCAACACTAACAATATGTCTGAAAAGTTTATGAGCGTGAGATGGGAGGTCTGGGACAGGTAGGGGCAAAAGCAAATATTTGGGATTGGAAGGCAGGGGGATACCAAGGACTGATGAGGCAAAAGAAAGGACAGCAGTCCAGTACGGGCATAGTTTGGGACAGTCCCACCACATATACATAAAGATTCCAATGTTGTTGCAGTTTCTCAAGCAAGCTGCGCTTGTCTGTGGGTATATATCGTGTAGTCTGGAGGGAACATAATACCACTATTAAAGTAATTTTATCGTTTTCAAATAAGCATTGCCCAATCAATTGTATGTGTTTCCAAAGCACAAACTGATTTATTTTAGCAGATGTAAATAGTCAACAATTCAATACATTATTATATTATGATACAGTACAGTACAACCAATACCAAAAGATAAATACATACCGCTTGCGCTACGCTGCGCTAACCACGGGCACCCCTGGACAGTGATTTACCTTAGAATACTGTGATCAGGGAAGTCTGAGAGCTGGGTGCACAGCTATGATCATATATACACAGTCAGTGTTACAGAGAACAATAGAGATAACGTAGATTGTTTCTATAGGTCCAGACGTTGGGTGGGTCCAGGGTAAACAGGTTATAGGCTGATTCAATCTAAGGAATCCAAAGGTGGGGGGTAATCTCTCCACGGGATCTGCTCCTTTCTTCCCGCCAATGCTCCAGTTACAACTAAGTCAATTAGCATTTCATAGCCAACATCATACAAAGGTTTATTCCCTAATATCAATAACTAAAGTATGCAATGTGCGATCTCTTCGCCGACTGCTCCGGACAGCTGCTGATGAATAGGGCTTTAATATGACACTAGGCATGATACCTTTCCTATAACCTGAACCTTGCATATTACTGAAGTGTACATATAATCATTATATATATATATATATATATATATATATATATACTACTAATAAACCAAATACTATCTGCTCATAAATTACAGTGTAACGGAACCAATATGAATATGAATTATATAAATAACTAAATGTTGTAATGCTAGTGTGTGCGGTGCGTATTTCACCGTGCGAATGCACCACGCCACATGTTACGTGACGTACGGATCGCATTTGCATGGCTAAACAATATTAAACCAATATACTTTCGTTAATCCAATTATAGGACTTCGACACCACCTATGGAGTAATTTATTGCCATTTTCTTTAATTTGGACATTAATAGAACAGCATGCTGTCCATTTGTAGATATCTGACCACTCTTTATGGTCTAATGGTGAGCCCAGATCTGCCTTCCACTATGTCTGGAAACTGTTATTTTCCTCCTTAGTGAGAGGGAGCAAGGTATTGTACAGTGTAGATATGAGGCCTTTTGAAGAAGATCCTGAGAGACACAGGTTCTCAAACACAGTGGGCGCTCTAGCTGACAGTTGAGTTTTGACTGCTTGATTGAAGTGCCTGATAGATATTGATGGAACTGCCTCATTGTAAATCCACAATGCTGTGCCAGGTTCAGAAAACTGTGGGAATGATGTGGTTCTGGTAATATGATTAAGGAGTAATTTGCCCATACCTTGCTGTGCATAGCACGAGAGAGGCCTGGTGTGAAGGCAGGGTTTGACCAGTGGGATTTCAGAATCGAAGGGGTGGGAGAAAGAGAACACATTCGATGACATCGGGACCAGATAGAGAGGGAGAGGGCCACCACCAGGCGAGGTTCGTGCAGAGGCTAGGCGTTGTGTGATAGGGAGCCAAAATACAGAACACCCCTCTAGAAGGTCTGATTCTATGTCAACCCAGATCCTTTTTCCAGGTGGAGAGTGCCACTGCACACATTGAGCTAAACAGGCTGCAACATAGTAATAGTAGCGGTTGTGGATGCTAAAGTCACCTGCCATGTGGGAGTGTGGGAGGATGCGGGCGGAGATACTTGGCCAATTATTTGACCAGATGAAGCGCATTAGAAAGGCCTGCAACATTTTGAGTATTAAAGAAGGAGTCCTAATCGGGAGAATATGAAAAGGGTATAGAAATTTGGAAAGTCAATTCATCTTTACTGAGGTGATCCAGCCCACCCAAAATATCATAAGTTTGTCCCAGGATTTGAAGTCTTTTTTTAATACATGTTATGATAGTTGACCTTATAGAGGTGTTCCACTTTATGGTGAGTGCTATACCAGGATATTTGATGTGGTCGGAATTCTAGTTAAAAGGAATATTCAGTTCCAGGAGCTGTTTCAGTTTAGGAGGGATGTGGGAAATCTAGGGTGTCTGTTTTAGCCATGTTTATTTTAAAATTTGAAAGAGCAGAGAAGGTGTCTAGTTCTCAAAATAAGTTAGGAATTGAAATTAAGGGATAAGTGATAATGAGGAGGATGTCATCCACATATAGTGCGATCTTATGAGTGTTGGTGGGCAATTGTGTACCGATGATATCAGGGTTTAGCCAAATTTTTGTGGCTAGGGGTTCTATGACTAATGCAAAGAGGAGTGGCTGACAGAGGACATCCCTGTCGGGGTCCCATTTCGAATGGGGAAAGAGGGGGGAGGAGCAGCCGTTCACCTGAAACGAAGCAGTGGGGTTGTAATATTGGGTCTGAAACTCTGTTGAGAAAACAATCCCAATTAATAATTGTTATTAATGAATTATTATTAATGTAGTCACAGATGCATGCTCACATCTCAGTTTGGGAACCTGCCTGTAATGTCTTCCACTGGAAACCAGATAAATTCTTTGAACAGGAAGAGAGGTATTCATTAATAGCAAGCCACCTTTCCGGAATTAAGCAATATTCTCAAAGGTACTCAGATGCCCCCAGGACTTATACACAGAGTAGTAAGAGTGTAGGAATGAGGTATTGAGACTAGAAGTAGTAGTAGTACACCAGGTGGTATACAGAAAACAAACCAGGGAAGAACAAATGGTCATGCACAAGCAGCGAGCATGGATAACTAAAGGTCTGGGCTAGAACCAAGCAAGGATAGGCCAGAAATAAGTCAAGGCTTGAGATTGGCAGCAGACAGAGAATATCAAGGGGCAGGCAAAAGTTCAGGCAACAGGTAATCAATAAGTAATGTCTCAGCTAACAGCAGGCTTTACGAAGTGCAGACAGAAACTATAACAAGCAGGGAGGCTAAGCCATCCCTACTATTTAATGTAATGAGAGCCAAACAGAATGCTCCCTAAGAGCGAGCAACCTAATAGGGCAATTGCAATCATGTGATCGCCTAATACAGAAACAGCTTCCCTGCGGGTTTGCAACCAGCCAGGATGAAAGGGACATAGTGAATGGTGTTTCGAAGGAAGAAGTAGCATCCCACTTGTTTAGCAACCAGCCAAGATAGTGCTACAGAATGATCTATCATGAGCAGTGTGGAGACATGCAAAACTGTCTTAGAAAAATCAATCAACACCTAATTTTGAGGGATATAGGTCTGACTAAAAATATGCATGGTTTAAAGAAATTAAAAGACTCTACAAGGTCCATGATACTACCATTTTAGTACCATTCTATCATTAATTCCAACTTTTCCATCTGTCTTATAAAATACTGCTTATTTCAGTTTAATTTACGTCTTAAAGTAATCATAAGAATTAGGTACTTTCTTACCTGTGTCACTTTAGTACTCATCTAAAAAAATCCTTGCACTTTTTTCATAGAAACTTTAGACAGTGACAGATGCTACATACACAAACACCCATGAATATGTCTATATATATATATATATATATATATATATATATATATATATATATATAATGATTGGACATGGTGCATGTACTTTTCAGTTTTGTCAAATATGCTATTGTTTTTTCTTTAAACGCGGTGACATTTCACATACACATACAATAATGGAATTTACTTTTTCGGTGCATGTACTATTTAACATGGCATTTGTAATGCTAATAAAAAAATAATGGTAAATTGTGAAATTCAGGAAGTGGTTTAGAAAGGCCCAGTTTACCTTTTTACCATAGCACAATGTTCTCTAGCTATACCACCATCCATTCATCAAATACTGTTTTGAGGCTTTCCTTAATAATTAATAATGCATAAATGAACTAAGTCTTACCATCTTATTCAGATCAAAAAATACACTTTAAAGACCTAAAATATTTTTTTTTAGATAAGTCTATATCTAATGGTTTGAACAAATAGCCCCTTCAGAGTTACTGTCTTCCTTGTCCCTCCTTTCTATATTAATTGGATGACTCGCCAAGTGTCTCAATTCTTATGGGAGTACACTGCAGATTCCATTGTCCTTTTTACTACATTTTTCCACAGGATTTCAACACTGCCTTTTATTTCTTGACAGAAACACATTTTGATTATTCTAATGTGTACTAAATGTGTGATACTGGCAATATAAGCATATATTTTTTTTTACCTTCAAGAATGATGTGATGCTAAATAAAGATTTGGCCTAGAATTCCTTTGGAAAGGGAAATAAGTTATTGGTCACATGTAAATTTATGCCTGCATTGCCCAGGTCTCATGTGGATAGGACACCAAGTTACCATGAACAATGCAAAGAACATTTAATAATTGTTGGGTTCTTGTTATGGTGTAGCAAGATTTTAAGATTAAATGAATTAGAATGAATACTTTGTTGTTTAGTATTGCTTTTATATGGATTAAGATAATAAGCTAATTTATGATAAATTTAAAACGATTCAAAAGATTTGAGCTGAGATATGTGATATATTTTCTTGTGTGACATGTGTGGCAATTATTTAGATAACTATAAGTGTGATGCAGAGCTTTGAAGAAGATCACATTTGTGTAAGTCAACAGAAAAAAATGAAGAAGTCAATAGTACTTACTGCCTGTCACTCTGTCACTGTTTTTACAACCACATGGCATATCCCACCCACATGGTACCTCTCTTTCTCTCTTGTAGGTTATTGACAGCCCAATACTTTATCACCACAATTCCACATGGCATACGGTTGGCAGTGCAACTCTGTCATGCAGTTTATTACAAAGGGTTAGGAGTAAAATATTGAGTGTCAAACAATTAGTAACATAAGGAAGGCAGTGTTATAACTAGTGTTCTTGCAGTTTACAAGTGTCAGGAAGCCTGCATTTAGATGCAGGACTCGATATATATTTTGCTTCGCAGCATGTCAAGTACAACTGATGCAATCAGGTGATCACTGACATCACAGAGCCAGGGAGTTGAACTCCCAAACAGTATTTAAACCTGGTCTGCCTGTCATTCCCTGGCAGAGTAACAGCTTTTTTGTTGTTCTGATCTCCTGATCATGTTATCCTGATTACTCTTTGGCTGCTGATTATTTACCCGGAACGATGCTGTTTTCATGAGACCTGGATCCTGACTTTGAACTGCACTGACAGATTAGTTCCTTTGCAGTGGGTCTGAAAACACAAACTGGCTATATTGCCTGCTACAGCCACAACACATGCCCAGTAGAGCAGAATGGAGGCCTCCAGAGCAGCTAGTTAACCCATCATTGCCCCTCACCACCTGGCCGCCTAGCAGCCTCATGGGCTGCCATGATGGTACTAGTAATCAGTGCCTGACCTCCATTAAAATCTGACCACAGAAATTAGCTAAAAAGCCAGTGAATCATTTGTATAACAAATTCAATATTTATGACGATTATGAGCATTGATCTAGAATTGGCATTTCTAAGTCTATTTATGGGATATGACCAATGCTCCATCCCTTAATCCTTTGTATCTGGAATTATTTTTTGTGCTATGCAAGTGGACACTTACACTTGCATAGCACAGTATTAATCCAATAATAGTAAGAATAAATTTGTATTTGTGATTCTATATCTACAATAATACTTTTTTAATTCCCAATAAATAATAATAATAACTGTAAAAATCATATTGATTAGAAATGGATAAAATATCTCTTTTAATATAAGCATTCTTTAATTTATCTGTCCCTGGCACATGTAAGACTGAAATGTGAGTTGTTGTTTTTTCAAATTATGAAATGTAGATAGTTATAGGAGGCTCAAGGAAGGGACCACAGCAGGTCTAATGCTAGAGGTTTCTCAAGGGAAGTTATGTGAATCCCAAATTCCCAAAAAACAAGGGGTCTATGCATCAAGCTAATTTCCACTTAAAAGATGTGGAAACGGCTGTTTCCACATCCTTTAAGTATATTTGCTATGCATTAACTGCCTAACATAGGAGATTTCACAGAACAGTCTTCATAGATTTATATGGGGACTGTGATGTTTTGCAATGCATCAAGCTTTGCTAAGCTTCATACTGCACGGACGGGTAACGCTATCTCAGGATGGTGTTACCTGTCATTCCTATGGGATTCTGCTGAATGCTCTCTGGCTTTGCAGGATTCGATACAAGGTTAGTGCTGTGCACTTTCTCTTGTCATCTGCTGGTAAGCAGGAAAAAAACTTCGCTCCAGAGGGGACACTTCGCTGGGGCTCCCAGGGTAGCCCCGGCATGATGCATCTTAGCGGTACATAAATATGCATCACTGTGATGTGCAGCAATGCATATTTAGTTGTACAGCATGCGGCCCAGCATGCCTGTAAATGTGGCCCAGCAGGAGTTTTGGTTGTGGCAAGGGGGCAGCGCTGAAAAAAAAAATCCTGAAAAAAAAAAAAAGAAAAAGAAAATACTTACCTTGCGGTCCCTCCCTGGTCTCCTCCTCCGTGTGGCGCTCGCAGTGAATGTCGGGGGTGATGTCATCACACCAGACATCCATTGCGTAGCTCAGCACAGAGGAGTCACCCGCGCGAACTATCAGCAGCAGTGAAAGATTATCCAGTATCTTATTGTTGTTACTCTGAATTTGGACTTTCTGCACCATTCAGTTATGAACTAGTTGTGTTCTCTGTATGTATCTAATATAAATATTAAGAGATAATTGTATTTTTAATATTTTAAACCATTTTAAATGTGCAGTGCTGAGTAGGGTGAAATTATTACCCACTGTTACCCTCATCGGAGGCTGCTCCATGACCCATTTTTCCCGCCACCCTATCTTTAAATCTCTGTAGATTTCTATTAGTCCTCCTGATGCTACCTATATCGGTGACCATTTCAAACTGGTCAATAAAAAAAATGATTCATGGGTGCAGAAAGAGAGAAAAAAAGTTTTTGGCATTTAATTCCCTGAACCCCACTAAGGGGCAGATGCAGGTAAGTTAAATTGTAGCTGGTAATGGGACTACTGCTTTAATCATGATTCTGCAACAGGTTTCCTAACTCTTACTAACTTCATTTCCAAGTAAGTTTAATATGTTAACTATGTTTTCTATGGTTTTTTCAGTGATCAGCTATCGTTAGTGTTAGTGTATTTTATGTGCGGCCCAAATCAACTCGTCGTCTTCCAATGTGGCCCAGGGAAGCTAAAAGGTTGGACACCCCTGTTGTACAGCATCAAATTGATGCATAGACCTCAAAGTATGAGCCAAGTGAAAACACTAAAATGCACTGGTTTATAATCCCCATTAAGGACAAGCAATGCCACCTACATAAGTACCTTATATTCATTATACAATATTCTAAAAATATCTTGGTTTTAATTTATAAAAGTGGATTTATTTATAATATTAAAGACTGGAATTTAAATTGTATTAGTTTAGCAAGAATTTAACCATTTTTATATATTAAACAATACCAATTATTAAACAAAATTGGATCATATCGGGAAAAACATTCCAACAATGAAAATAAAAAGTATCCTTAAGAAAATTATTTTCAATAATTGTTTGCTAACAGTAATAAAATCTATTCAAACAAAACTTTATACAGAGGAATAATGTAAAACATGCTACCAAACAAGAAATGTGTAATATTTTGAAAAATGGAAGATGAGACATAAGATTATTAATAGATGAACACCTGTTAAATATTCAATGTGTTTAAATTTTTTATAAAAACCGTAAATTGATCATTTACAGTGCATATTCAGCAGGTGGAATATAGCACTGCTGACTAGAAAACAGCAATTAAATTTGCATCAAGTTGGTGTTGACTAGTTCATTTATCAAATAGCGTTTAGCTTGGTAACAAACTGTTGCATTATACTCTAAGCAATAATAAAATAGAAAAGTTGTTAATATGTATTCATAACATTTATAAAAATAAGCATGTATTTCAAACTTCAGCCTTGATATTGGTATCCAAATCATATCTCATATTTGTAAACAGAAATTGCAACCTCCAATGTATCCTTTTAGTTGCACTGCAATCTTCTGATTTAAGGAACTCCTATTTGAAAATATTTTCTCATTAAAATCCCAAAATTCTGGTGTGGCAATGCAGTTGTTAAGGATTTCAGGCATTGCACTTCCACTTAACAGTGCAGCATAAAATTGTTATTTTGGTGGAGGCTGAGTTAATTAAAAATGTCCCACTATCTCTTTTACAATAAAAATTATTTAATCAGCCTTTTCAAGACAGATTATTATAATTAAATACATATTTCAATTGTCTTATCATTATACAGTTGGTTGACCAGGAATCAATCCACATCAGTAAGAAAATGTTAATAATACATGTCTGTAACAGACTTACCTTCTCCATGTTCCAGCGCTGTCTCCTCTGTTCCGCGATCGGCACTTCCGAGTAGCGGGTCACATGACTCGCCTGTTGGAGCTGGATTTTCAAATTTGTCTTTATATAATCTCGGCACTAACACTTGCTCAGTGTCAGTGCAACTTGCTTGCTGTGTTTCTGACTTCCTGTTTGTTGCTCCTTGTTTGGTGCTTTATTCTGCTGGATCACCCTGTGTACCATTTACTGCCTGTCTAACCAAGTGCTGCTGGATCTCTCTTTGAACCGAACTCCGCCGGTCTGACCACTCTGTGCCTGATCACCCGTGTACCAGATCCTAGCCTGTCTGACTATTCTCTACCTGACCACCCGTGCACCAGATCCAAGCCTGTTTTGACCATTCTGTGCTGGTTACAGTGTTCCGGATGCCAGTCATAGTAGCTGTCTCAGCTATACCTTCAAGAATCCTTCCTCATTCCTTTTAGGGCCTAGTGTTACATCCTGAGGCAGTCCAAAGGGCCGCGACCTGCTGGTTCTCAGCAGCAAAGTCCATCCTGCCTTGGGGCAGTTCTTGGTGCATACTGGAGAATCCTTTAGACTCTGTGCCTCTGGTCTGCTAGTGCTAATTGGGATTGACACGGTTACCGACCGGAGTTTTTCTCACCTGAGTCTGTGTGATGTGTGGGGGTGAAAGAGCTACTCAAACGTAAACCACCTGACAGACTCCCCCAAAAAGCTATCTTACACTACTGTTTAACTACCTTTTGCTACCACCGAGATTTTTTTCAACAGATGACACTCTTACCAAAAAACATAGTTACTCCCTGACTTAACTCACTATACTCTGTCTACTTAAATTAATCAGTGTTATTGCAAACCATAAATCTGATGTTTTACAATTGTTCATGTTTTGTATTTTATAAACTCACTCCTTTTCTCTATCCACCTCTTCCTGGGTGAGGTGTTTGGGAAGGCTGAATGAGTTTATGACTGGGAGATCTGTCTTTCTACAAACACATTTAGTCAGCAATTCTTATACATAGATATTTCTCCTTTGCAACATGATAGGAATATTATATTATTTCCAACAGAGTACATGTTTCTGCACAAATGCACACCATGCATCAATAAGAAATATAAATCCATTAGGGGGATATATGCATTCACTAGTTCCATCTCTGGTAATTAAGTTTGACATATGTCACAGGCCTAATCCCTCTGATGATATTTACATATAGAGATGAATGATTATACAGATCTTGAACAATATTTCCTTAATTAATTATTTAATATATGAAATAATGAGGACTGGGTTTAGAGTGACCATGTTCTTTGGAAGACACCATTTGGTGCCTTTCTATAGCTCTTATCTCAACATGTTGATTGAATATGTGATCCTGGAAGGAATCGTCTCTAAAATATAAACACCCAACTATCAGAAAGGACACAGATAGGTGACACCAAATGTCTCCAATTATACACATTTCCCCTGCCTTTGAAGTAAATGTAGTATTAACCCTTAACTTATTTACATCCAGTGTCTTCACAGGACCAAACACCTCATATTTTTGCGCGCTTGAATTGACAGATTTATATTTTTATATACTAAATCATCATTCAGCCATGAAGTAAACAATATGATATCACTCTGACACTGCAAAATAATTACTTATTGTTATATCCTGAACTCATCTGTCCCCTAGATACTACTATTTTTAGCTTTTAAACAGTCAAAACATATTTGTAAAATGTATTGAATGTTGAAGCTCACTGCCCTTATGCTTGCAACTGTTTGCCTGAGGAGATAAGTGATGTCAGGGTCAACATAAACATGATGATGCACTGATGCATGTCTTCAAAATCTCTTAGTTAAAATGGCTACTAAGCAATCCTTCCAATAAATATTATAACATTCATACTGCACATGCACAGGTTTTAAGATTATTATACTATAATAGGTGAAATAGTAGAAATTTGGCATAAAAATGTGCTTACCAACACCCACAAACGTGTTTGTTTGTTTAATCGGACAATATATAAGGCCACATAGCTGTTTAGCACATTGAAATGCTTGCCATTTGCTAAAAAATATGATTAAAGCAAAAAAAAAAAAAAAATATATTATTTTCATTGCAAACAATAAAATGTTCCAGCCTGAGGAAAAGGCTCCACCACCTGGCAGGAAATGGCTGTGTCAGGGTTTAAACCTTGAGCCTCTGCTTCTGTAGACAGCTGCTCTTCTGACTGAGTTATTATGGCTGCTGAACAGCTCCCTACCTTGAGTCTGTGTTCTAGCTCAGTTGAATTGTTCTCCTGATGTTCAGGCATGCCCTAGCTTCACCCCTTAATTTCCTATAAAAGCCTTGCCTGTTTCTGTCTCCTTGCCAGGTTATTGTGCATCTGTCAGTAATCTAGTTCCTTTTGCTGCTGCTTTTCTGCCTCCATTAATCCACTATTTGTGTACAGACCTCAGATTATCCTTTAACTACACCACTGCCAGAAACCTTTGTCCTTATTGCTTGACTGTGTACCAAACCCGACTGCCGTTGACCATTCTTATTATATTTCCCAGTGTGATCTGCCTTAATATTCAATATACAGACCATTACAGGTTGGGGCCAAGCTCTGCATATGGGAGTACATTACCCAGCAGCTAAATGCTGTGGTCCGTATATAGTGCAGCATCACTAAGTTCAATGAGGTAAGTAACTGAACACCCACACTATCTTCAAAGTCAAATAAGTGCTATGTAATATTGATGGCGAATATGTAATTTGACATAACCTTATTGTTCCAATGTAATAGGTTTCCTGAGATACAATTAGTATTTTCCCATAGTGACAATGGTTTGATTTTATTGCTATGTATAGCTAAACCAAACATAAATAATTTATCATAATATAAAGTATGCATATTCTGTTTCACATCATGCATATAGAATTAAGTTATCTGTGCTTTGGCTAATTATTGTAATATATGTGTATATATATATATATATATAGGCTCATGCTGCAGACAGGGTTAATCCTTTAGACTCCTCTTCACACAGAACACAGGTTGACTGGTGGATGACATAGGTGTGATTAATTTCTGGTTTAGTAATTAGGTAGTGCTGTGGAGGAAGCCTAAATGGATTGTTTTGTGTTGTGGGGGGGGCGACTAATGCTAATTTAGTTTGCCGGTGACTGAGTGTTTAGTCAGAAGCAGGATCGCAGGAAATTGTAGATAGTTTGATTGTTGAAACTACATCTCTTGCTTGTTGTGCCGTTCTGACATCCATGAATAAAGTGAAGCAAAGTGGTTTAGCAAAACTGTGTAAGCATCATCTGTTTACTGTGCTTATAACGCAATGTCATCGTGGGATTTCAAAGGACAGCCAGATCTTGCTATCCACCAGCCAACAAATCCAGGGTGGTTAGGTATGCAAACTCTGTTTACTACAAATATTTTTGCTGCAAATGTGGAAAATGTATACATAATACAAACCTTAATCACAAAGCAAATGTATACAATTGTTTGATGGTTGCAAGTGTGATTGACATGTGTCACAAATATTTATCTCAAGTAAAGCTGTTATTTATGCTTAAGGAAGCAAAATTGTGCTTTCCTACACAACAAGAAACTAATGGAGAATCTTGTGAGGGATTTGGTGAATGTGGCCACTACACAGTAGGAGCAGAAGGGGACTTTGAATGTTGCACTATGCAGCAGTAGAAGCAGGCTCAGCTACTGCAAGTTGCAGAGGCCCAGGTAGAAAATACTAAGCTCTTGCATGAAGAGCTGGCTCAAGCGTGACAGGTTTATGATGTTCCTGAGTGTCTGCGTTACAGAAAATGCCCTCATAAGATGATCAGGAAGAGTATCTCTTAGCCTTTGAGAGATCCAGCAGAGGGCATGACTGGCCACCAGAAGTCTTGACAGAAAAACTGGTGCCGTATTTGAGCGGAAAAGCTCAGCAGGCTTATGTTGATTTGTCTGAATAAGAAACTTCAGAGTATCAGTAAGTAAAGGCAGAGAGTTTGACCCAGATAGGAATTATGGGACCGGGGAGAGTTTAGTCCTTTCATGATTGGCATTTTCTCAAGGATAAAGTAATTTGTTCACAGTTGGCAGAACTCTCCAGTGCTTAAGAACTGGTTCCTGACAAATGCCAATTCACCTGTCCATATGGTGAAGATTCTAGCAATTGATCTTTGTGTCCATGGGTTTGACAGGAGCTTACAGAGGTGAGTACTTTAAGTGGATCCGCAGACTTATGAGGAGCTTGCTATGGTGATAGACCATTATTTAGCAGAGGAAATTCCAAAGCTGTTGCCCAGACAAAAGTTGACACTATCTCTGGTGGAGCCGATAGGAAAAGTCTTTTCGTCTAAATGCTTTGAATGTGGTGAACCTGGGAATTTTCACGCTGAATGTCAGGAACCAATGGATTGTTCAATTGCTCGGCTGGGTTCGACTTTCCATAACTGCTGCCTCATGTTCCCCTCCATGGGAGCCCGTTGATTTATTGGATGACTGTTTTGATAAACCAAAATGCAGTATTGGACCTGGTGGACTCCGGAAGCGAGCTGACATTGGTATCCAGCTCTGCCGTTCCAAAAGAGGTGACAGCAAAATTGCCTAAAGTGAAAGAGCTATGCATCCATGGAACCACCGAGGAATATGAGTTGACTTGCCATCTGCTAACTCTAAAAGGCCAAACAGTTAAGGTAGTGACTGCCATAGCCCTAAAACTGTCATATCCTCTTAACCTGGGATGAGACTGTCTCCTGTTTGAGGAGTTTCTTGTTGATTGGATCTGACTGGACACATCTGTAACTGATACACAGGCCGGATGTCCAACCTTCAAAGAACCTGTCCAACTCTCACTTGACTCAGAAAAAGAGACAACAGAACTTTCTATTATGGATTCTGAATACAGGTCCACGACCGCTACTGGCCCAAAGTTTCGCTCAAGGAGATGAAAGGAGCAGCCGATGCAATCATTGGCTGGTGACACTGTTGTGGAAGCTGTGGTGCCACCAAATGAAGCTGAGGACTGGTCCCTATTTCCAAGGTTCATTTCATTACAGGAATTTGCTAGGGATATTGTTGAAGTTAATGGTGTAGTGAAAGCTGCCAGGCCAGCAGAAGGTGTACCTTATTTTTTTCTTAAGGAGTATTGATCGTATAGAGCATGGGTTGTTCAAGAAAAACATGTTGATAAACTGTTGACACCACATGTACTTGTTCCTTTAATTTTGAAAACTGCACACACACATCTTTGTAAGGGGCACTCGGGAGAAAATAAGACCCAGGATGACCCGGGAATGAGTGTTACTACGGGTTTACTGGGCAGGAGTACATGTGTCAGCAAAAAGGTACTGCCTGTTATGCGTGTAGAAAACTTATCCAAAATCTGATTACAGGACCCCCTTGATTCCTATTCTGGTTATTAAAGTTTCCTTTGAACAGATAGGTATGGACCCGGTGGTTCTATTGGAAAAATCGACTCACACACCAGTGTTTCTTGGTGATTCTTGATTATGTCACAAACTATCTGGAAGCAATTCTATTCCGTAATATGAAGTCAAGTACTATAGCCACGGAGCTAAGACTACTACTACTTTATATGAGGTTGGGAACTCTGAAAGAAATCCTAACAGACAAGAACACTCCTTTCATGTAAAAGTTAATGAAATAATTGAGCCAAATACTTGGCTTTAAAGCCCTTTGAGTGCTTTAACCGTACTTTAAAACAGATGATTATAAGGTCAATGGCACAAGAAAGAAAAGACTGGTATATTTCCTCCTGTATCTAATGTTTGTGTTATGAAAAGTACCACAAGCCTCAACGGGGTTTAGTCCATTTCAGCTGTTGTAAGGAAGACAGCCTAGGAGCATTTTGGATGGTTGGGAACAGGAAAAACCCAAGGATCCAAATGTAGCTCAATTTGTTGCTACGTTATATAGGAGAATGAAATAAATTGGTCATCTGGTGAGACAACTCTTAGAGGATGCGCAGGAGTATCAGACAACTAGACATTGTGCAACAATCCACCAGCGAATGGAATAGTTCTATTGTACTTCTCCCGAAACCCAATGGAACAATATGGTTTTGCAATTATTTTAGATATTTAAATACAGTTTATACACATAATTAATGCTGTACTAAATACTGTTCTATATTAAAAACAGGGAATGTTAGTTCCACATATTGCAATATATGTTAAGCTGACCAATTCACGCCAAAGTCTTCTCAATCTGGTCAGTCCTAACATGATTAAATGCTATGCTATTTTATCTGGGCTTAAGGCTTACCTGCACACAGCTTTTAAAGGCAAGTCTTTCCCAACCACTTGCAGCCATGGGAGACCTGGGACTCACCTGACACAAGTTGGAATTAATTAATGTAAAGAATGGGGTGCAAGAGTGATGGGACTTACATTGTATAAACAAAAACAAACATAGATCCTCTGCACCCACCATGTACAGACTGGGGTGCAAAAGGGGGTTGCCCACATTGTATAGACAAAAAAACAGGGATCCTCTGCACTCCCAGTTTCCCAGTTTTAAACTTATCCTATGCCGCGAATAGATGAACTGGTGGATAACTTAGCTGGAAGTGAATATCTGACTACTTTAGACGACCTCACAAAAGGGTATTGACAGATACCCCTGACAGCCTCTGCAAAGCCCAAAATTGCAGAACATGCATGGCAAAAAAAAAACTTATGAGAGACGCAGCAACTGCTTTTGAATACAAAAGCAACCCGCTGCATAATGAAATTCTAATAGCAGGTCTTTTTATAACCTAGGGCAAGCATGTTCTGGCTGGATTATATTGGGTATCAAGCTTCCATACAATTCCAGACAAAGAACAAAGTTGGTAAGTGTGACTGGATCACTATTAAATAACTTTTGGTAAAAATTTATTTAAAGCAAATAGCGCAGGGCACTTATTTATGTAATTGCACATGCACTTATTTTTGATATTGTGTATATTGTGAGATAGGAAATCATTATTTCTGAGACCAGGTTGTTCTGTTGTAACCTTTCAAAAGCAAACACCTTATTTCTGATGTATATCTGATACAATAAGTCTTTGTTTTAAAATCCTTTTGCATATCTTGGTGCAGGGAAATGCTTTGTTGTACCTGTCTTTGGAAATGCATTCATGTCTAAGGTATATGTTTGATTTCTGATAAGCATTTGTAAGTCTGTTGTGTAGTGTAGAGGATGTGTCCTCATTAAGGCTAATTAATTCAATTTGAGTGACCAACACTTGAATGCACAACAGGGGGGCTGTTACCTGAGTGCAGGTCCTGTTATACAGACAGGAACTCTAAACAATGGAGACAGAACATCTGAAGGGGGGATGTGGAAGTTAAATTGCGTTAGATGCAAAACTAGATTACATTCTCAGATCTGATGGAAATCAAGTTGATATGGAAGTTCAATTATTAGATGCAAAATTAGATTACATCCTGAGATCTGAGGGAAAAAAGTAAGTATATAAATTACCAAATGTGCAAAACTATTTTTAAAATAATACATTATCAGCATTTATGTTCTGCTCCTACTCATGCTTTGATAACTGCTCAGTGTGAAGTCTTGTGGTAGTGTATGAATTAGTGATGCCATCAAGCAGCATGGAATGGAATCATATAGATCACTTATGCAATATGCAGTATGTTAAGAGTCCCCCAAGTAGACAGTAATAGTGCTAGAAGTCAAAAGTATTAATGGTTTTGGAACTTAAAATTATGGTAATGTGAGTTGAAATTGTAAAGCATGAACAGTGCAATGCAATAAAATCATGACACATCTCTTTAACACTTGATACGTCTGTAAACTATCCATTAAAATGCAGAGATGCTCAACTTTAAATCCAGCCAAATGAAATGCACTTTCTAATGCAAATTGAAGCATTTAATCACATTTTGGTGTGTCTTTTTCCAGTTCTCTAAATACTTTCTAGTGTCTGAACTATTCAGTGCACATGTGTTGGAGGCCTGATGACGGACATTTATCAACTCTAAATTTCATTTTTCAATCACATAAATATAGAAATTGATGTAGTTATTAAGGGAGAAAACAGACAAATCCAGATGTATCCAATTCAACTTCTAGTTAAACAAATGTATAGTAAAAGTAGAAAAAAAAAACTTGTTACCTCAGTCGTGGGTCCCAGTATTCATAGTCTTTGGAACTGAAGACTATCCCAAATATATTGTTGTGTTCAAAGTTTGTCCCATAAGTAGGACTTTGGGACAGATGCAAAACATTCATAGTGTCTCTACTTAATTGAAACATGTCCCTGATATTGAAACTGTGTCCCTTATGGTCCTTTCATACAAAGGAAAAATTATATTCAAGAAGGGAAAAACACTTCACATTGAATCACAGGTTTACTGGTAAGCAAGAACACTTCTATATTTCTTTACTTCTACATTGTTCTATATAAAAAATCATATTCAATACAATCTATAATAATAATTCCTATAAGAAATACAACTTAAATGCAAGTGTCCCTTCACAATTAGTATGAATCTGTGATGATAACTATTTATTAATGAAATAAGATGCTGAATGCACTAGAATAAAAGGTTCTGGGACCTGCTGAATGTTAAAGCTAGCTCGAGCACCATGAATATCACATTCTACCTACTGTTAACCTATACAAGTGCCACAATTTACAATGCTGGCATGTCCACATATGAGCAAGTTTAAAGTGAGAGAGTTCTGATAAATGTGTAATCAATCCAGGCATCTACACTTTAACAATAGTACACATTAGTCATGTAAGGCTACTGTCAAACTGCTGGTCAAGCTTACATGATTAACTTTAATGAATGTTTGTAGTTAGATATTGTCTGATATAATTTCACTGATAATAGCACAGTTAAATATTTTATATTTTTAGTATACTATAAGCTAGTTCATAGCTAGAAGTATGTACAGTAAATACATATAATTATTTTCTAAAAATGATCCATAATTTCTGTAAATGAATATGGAGTAATGCAAATGAGGTGAAGGTGCCAGAGAGAGATATGGAACCATGGACTATGAGTGGGCTGACTGTAGTGCACAAAAAGGATAGCCCCTTTCATGGGATTATATCATGAAAATGTAGTTCTGGAATGAGTGGGAAGGGGACAAGTTTGGAGTTCTTTAAGTAGGCAGGTGGAATAAGGAAAGCATTTTTCTAGTTAAGAAAGCCTCCTCTGCCTGTCATCTAATCTTATCTAGTAGACCTTATATCTTGCCAGGCTTACCCTGCACATATGACAACTCCAGGGTCATCGGTGCCCATGACTCCATCTACAATAAAACACTACAATATGCCATAAATGATAAGCACATAATCAGAAGAGTTCTTCCCGTCTCCTGCTACCCTGAGGGCACCAGTCTATGTTCTAGGCATTTATGAGACACAGTGCAAAAGAGCATATTGTAAATTCCGGAACATTTTGTGGCGGAGCTTATTCTGTTAATTAATGCACAAAATGCAGGGACAGGGTGTCTATGTGAAGAGAAAGCACGTAACAAAAGCAATTAGCCCAGTTGAGGATCAGGAACATTAGAATGCAAAGAAAAATATCCCTTATGGAGAAGTTTTCCATTGCTTGCTATTGAACCCAGAGAATTTCAAGCTCATGGGTTTCAAGTTTAATAATTATTTATAGATAAATGTCTGTCATATCACTTCCAGCTGTTTTTTTTGCATATGTGCTTAGTTCTTACATGGCTTCTTCTTGGTAGGCCCAGCACACAGAGCAGTAGAGCTACCTCCTGGGTGTGTCCAAGTGTATTCTGGAATGGTTTGGAGTATCAATAGCTAAGGAAAAACAGAGAGCCCAAAGAATCTTATATGGTACTTGGAAATTAAGATTCAGACTGACAAACTTGAATGTAGCATCCTAGAGAATATGTTTGCTATAGTTCAAACAAAAAGGAAAGCTAGAGGTTATTTATGGTGCACAAAGTTTCCCATATCTCATTTATTATGACACAACATTGATTAAAATATAACCTTTATTAGTATATTATATAAAATAGTCTTCTTAAAATAGCGCAAAATTGAAAGTGATTTAGTGAATATGTGAGTTAAAACTCTGGGTGCGCAAAAACTTCTCTGAATTAATTAATGACCTATGCAGTGTTGTAAATATAGTAGGTATATACCATCCAAATTAGGCTATGTTTATTGTATCCTTCACCAATTCAGTATTGATGACAGGAAGAAGTTGTCCATTGGCCAAATTATTTCCCTCATCTTCCAATGGTAGCAATTCTAACAATTGGTCCAAGTTAAGAACCAAGATAAGAACTTTGTTAGCTACTCAATTCTAATAGCCCTGCATAACTAAGGTCATATTGTATTTTTTGAGAAGTACAAGCAAGCACACAGAGAAACGCCCGATGCGCGTTTCGCTTAGCTTTATCAAGGACCTTAGTTATGCAGGGCTATTAGAATTATTAGCATCCTAGAGTGCAGTGAATCATAGAACCGAGGGGTCAAAATAAGGAGATAAGCACTGCAACGATAGTACAGCTATAAACCAAATGTTATCTGAATAGACTCTATGTAGGTAGAATCTTTCACTCTCCATAGGAGATCCTATATTCAGTTGTTAGTAATGTCATTTAGGTACATATAAAGGTATTAAATATTCCCAATTTATAAGCTACTATCATTAAGAGTCTCAGGGAATTATTCTTCTGACTCTCTATAGATGTTACAAGAAATT
Organism: Mixophyes fleayi; assembly: GCF_038048845.1. Classification (NCBI taxonomy): domain Eukaryota; kingdom Metazoa; phylum Chordata; class Amphibia; order Anura; family Limnodynastidae; genus Mixophyes; species Mixophyes fleayi. The sequence continues at coordinate 153,638,768 of NC_134406.1, forward strand.
CCTGTCATCAATACTGAATTGGTGAAGGATACAATAAACATAGCCTAATTTGGATGGTATATACCTACTATATTTACAACACTGCAAAGGTCATTAATTAATTCAGAGAAGTTTTTGCGCACCCAGAGTTTTAACTCACATATTCACTAAATCACTTGCAATTTCGCGCTATTTTAAGAAGACTATTTTATATAATATACTAATAAAGGTTATATTTTAATCAATGTTGTGTCATAATAAATGAGATATGGGAAACTTTGTGCACCATAAATAACCTCTAGCTTTCCTTTTTGTTTGAACTAAAATAAATATGTTATTGGTAGCACCCCTCCAGATGAGATAGGAATTTTCATAAGATTTTTTATATTGGAGGGTCATTCCCTAATCAGTCCTTTTTTCTTTTGAAGAATATGTTTGCTATACTCAGAATGCTGACTAGCCAGTGAGGATGAAAATGACCTTAACATAGAAGCAGTCTCTTGTCTAATATTCGATGAAGAGTAATTCCCATTGGTTGGATCTTTAGCGTGCACTTAGAAAAATAGCTAGCATTTAAAGAGAAGGCACCATTTTACCCGCATTACCAGTAAGATTATGGCGATAATAAGGCATACAGGCATTTTGCAGAGCATTTCAATAATGTGCACATTAGCCTTGAATAATACAACCTAATCATGCATTGCAGGTATTTACTAACACAGAAACAGCCACTCGGTTCTGAGTTTATTTGGAAATGGTGCGCTGTGTCAAGGTGAGTAGCTAACAAAGTTCTTATCTTGGTTCTTAACTTGGACCAATTGTTAGAATTGCTACCATTGGAAGATGAGGGAAATAATTTGGCCAATGGACAACTTCTATCCTGGTGTGATAACCTGTGAGCAATACAGGTCATTAAAAATCAATCAGCATGTTCCCCTCCAGTTTTCAGACTTTTATGATGTTTAGAAGCAAAGGGCTTGTATTATAACTTTACATTTAGTGCAAAGCAGGTGCCAGCCGAGCCCAATGTGATAACCGCCATGGTCTCACAACAAAATTTGGAGGATTTTTGGGCAGCAGTGCCAAAAGCAAAGAGGTTAGGACTAACATGCCCCTACCAACTTTGTCAGATAATCCAGCTAAACTAACATGTTGGTGGACCAGTCACTGACACTGAAAATATGGAGGGCCTATAATGCAGCCTATGAGAAATAGAGGTGGTTTAAATCAGTAATGGCTAAGCAGGGGTAAGCAACTGCTATATGTCTTGTTGATGTTTCTGAGCAGGCTTACTGGCTATTTGTCATCTAGGGCCTGGGTTAACACCATTTTTGCAGGCATTTCTCTTTTCTCAAATGGAATAATGAAAGGGATATAACAAATGTATTCATAGTGTGCACTGTCAGGGGCAGGCTGGGCTGGTGGGCAGGGAGGCATCTGCCCCTTGTGCTGGTCCCATAGTAGGCAACTTTGGGTTGGGTTACTGGCCCACTTGCATTTTTTTTTTCATTTAAAATAGGCTGCTGAGTCGAGTCTTGCCCCCCAGGCTAAAGTTTGCCAGCCCTGAGCACTGTAATAAAAGGGTAGGCTGGTAGAAATATTAAGAAGCCAGGTCCCATGAGCTAGTGATGGCAGAGACACTGAGGGAGTTGGTGCTGAGTACACTGAATATGCAGGGATGGAGTTAGCTTAACCCTATTTAGTAACTTTACTATCGTGTTTGCTGGGTTTTCAGATTTGAGTGAAGTAGTGGCAGACTCCTACAAGGCCTCTGGCACAGGCAGGTTTTGCTGAAGATTGGTGGTTTCTTATGAAATGGTATCCAAGAATTCCAAAACAAATAAGTCTTGTGAGGAGAAGTGGGTGCAAGGCACCAGCATACAGTGGCTTGCCCAGTAGTAGCAGTAAAGTGCTTTATTATTGCCAAGCCTACAAGAGAATACATTTTTGTTCTGATATGGTAGTATTGATCAGGTTTCAATTTACAGCTGTTGAAAAGTGCATTCAGTCTTTAGACTGAGGCACATGAAGGTTTGGGTGGGATATGTGATAACGAAGGCGGAAATTACAACACTAGATAAACTGATAGGGTAATCACAACTCACCTACTTTTCAATTGTGATGAAATTAGACATCTTAAAATAGTGATATAGAATACTTTCGGCAAACACACATAGCGACAGTGACCTTGATGTTACTTTTACGGGTGACAGTTAAATTCAGGCTATTAAGTGGGCAATGCAAACACCTGACCACTGTATAATTTTTTTTCTGAAGCCTTCTACATTATACAGCGGTCGGATGTTTCCAATGCTGTGTTTCCCTAAATTATTCTATATCAATATGTCAAGATGTCTAATTTCATCACAGTCAAAAAGTAGGTGAGTTGTGATAACCCTATCAGTGTAACTAGTGTCCTCCTTCGATTTAATGACTGCCACCAGGAAGGTTTAACATGCATTATTTTTGGATAGGCACAGATACATTAGTAGCTGGGGGGGGACGGTCAGTGCCAGACATCAAAAGAATGGCCATGTGGTAGTCAAACAGTTGTAAATCATATGTTAGCTTGGCATGGATGCAGCAGAGAAGTAAGTGGTTAGTTCTTGTGAATACCCCTCTTCCTCTATTAAGCATATTCAGTACAATATTGCATGGAAAATGAAGCCTTAGAACTCAGTTACATTAATATTGTCCATTATTATCCCAAGGTTAGACTAGCAGGTGGAAATCAGAGAAGCCTCAAAAAGGCAAAAAAGAGAGTTAACACAGCCATTAACAAGTATGCTGCCACTTGCGACTGCCAATGCATTCAACACAACAAATTTATGCCAAGACCACAAGCTTCTTTGTGTAATTAGGTTCATATCTCAGATTTGAGCAGGAATATATTCAACAATTGGTTGCAACAGCTGTTGTATCAGATGTAGCGCTATTCACAGCAGTTTGGAACCACAAGGACCTCATAGAATGGGAGAAACTGTGGGGGAAAGCCAGCATACTCCTTCTGAGAGATAGGCTGTAAGCCTGATTCAAGTCTCAAGATGCAGTCACCATGTACTGCACACCACATTGAAAGGATGGAGCTTGTGACATCTTCCTTTGCTTCCATGAATTTCAATGTTGTATAACAAATACATGTATTCCTGCATTTAATTATTTTAAAATGAGCATAATATAACTGAAATAATGGCCATAAATTACAAAGTTTGACACAAGATCAAATTGCATTCTATATGTTGATTTGCCTTTTGAGAAATGCTGGAAATGTAATGGAAACTTGCAGTTAAAATTACAGTCACAACTTTTTCAAAATATATTTTTATTACATGTAATAAAATAAGATTTACCTCATATAATTGTACATTTTATGATAATCGTATACCGTATTTCCCCATGTATAAGACGCACCCATGTATAAGACGCATCTTAATTTTGGGGCCCAAAATGAAAAAAGAGATGTATTACATAAAGTTATTAGTAATGGTATATGGTATTGTAACCTACGGTATAGTAATGCAACCCTGCCTATAGATCTATTGTCATTAACGCTGTGCAGCTTACTGTATACAGACACACATGCTGGGCTCATTGGATATTATCAGCAGTGATGTGACTGACAGCTGTGGGAGGCGCCTGAAGGACCTTAAGGTCCTTTTGCCAATCAGTTTGAAAACAGCCAGCGGGGACACGATCTGTGAAGCAGACAGTGGGGACACGATCTGTGAAGCAGACAGCGGGGACACTATCTGAGAAACAGCCAGCGGGGACACTATCTAAGAAACAGACAGCGGAGACACGATCTGTGAAGCAGACAGCGGGGACACTATCTAAGAAACAGCCAGCGGGGACACGATCTGTGAAACAGCCAGCGGGACACGATCTGTGAAACAGCCAGCGGGGACTCCTCTCTCACACCAGGTGCCGATTTCTTCATTAAGGTAAGTAGTGCTTGCAGTGTATAAGACGCACCTTTTTTTTAGACCCAAAATTTGGGGGAAAAAGGTGCGTCTTATACTTGGGAAAATACGGTAGATATTAAAATGTTAAATAAAATGCAGTAACTATATATATAAAGTTTACAATTCAACATAACCAGACCACTACTTTAGCTTGTGAAAATACATGAAGATTTGTGAATGGTAAGTCAATAATGCACCTACATTGTATACACTGGAGTCTGTAGGGAGCTTTATTTGGGGATAGCAAAGCCATATTTTAATCTTCAAGGACTAAAGATTCAATTTCCTTATATTGAGCACCACAAAAAATTGAAAATTACTTCCATGGGTTTGTTTGTCTGCTTTCCTCTGGATCAATAAAAAGGATATATAGCTAGCACAGATTAAATTTAAGAAATGTATACCTTCTTTTCAATCTTTAAAGCCATTGATGTAGCTAAGATAATTGTGTGTTTTGCTTTAGCTGCGCTGTTTGCTTATTATTAGTTTATTTTTTTCTTTAAACAAACCTTAGACTAAAGTCTAGAATGTTTCCCTGTGGTTTATAAATGGTGAGGTGAAGTAATGAATTTGTGAGGTTAATGTTAGATTGTTTGGGTCATGGTAGGATAGTAGATTACTGTGGGGGGATGATATGCTGTAGATTGCAGTGATCTATGAGAGAAAGTGATTGATTTCTTAACTTGGAAGCAAGGTGAGATTATACAATTTAATTCAATTGCAAGCCTCTGCCCCTAAGTATAGATAGGTTTAATACTAGATGTTACTAATGAAATTGGCGTTGTAGTCATGTTTGAATAAAAACTGTGGCATTTACTCAGTCCTACCGTGGCTTGTTTTGTGCCCAATAAAAGACACTGTATGTGAGAGGCTGGCATATAAGGCTGCCTCTTGTCAAACCAGCCAACTAGTGGTGCAAAAATAGTTAGTCATTAACACAGTATTCTCACGATAGAACTTGACAGTTTCTGCTACATTTCTATGTTCATGATGGGGGAGAGACCAATGTGACCGGCATATTCTAACACCCCATTTATACTGCACCAAAAAACCGGGGTTTTTGCCAGTGCAAGCCCAGACGACCCAGGTCGAGGTGCAGTATGAATGGTGGGGTAATTGCCGTGTCTGCCCTGGGAAGCTTGCACTATGAATGGTGCGACCCGACTTTTTCAACCCGGGTCTCACCAGACACAATGTTAAAGTAAAAAAAAAATAAACATCACCAAAGGAGCCAATCAGAGCTCCTCTTGTGATGTTGCCATGGAGACCCCAGGCAGACCCGTGTTCAGAATGAATGCGGTCTACCCGGGGTTTTGACTCTGGGGGAGCCTATGTCCCCCTCTGTCCCCCAGCAGTATCTCAAGTTCATATACCCAGGATATTTCCTGGGCGGCAGTATGAAAGCGGTATAAATGAAAGTAACTCCTTTTGCCCAGTACTGTATTGTGTACCATTGAACGCATGTATTTTGAACTATGAACTATGGTGTTTCCATATTCATAACTGTCATTAGGTGTATTCTGTAGGTAACACTCCATCTTGTCACCTAACAGAACTATCTTCACCAACGCTTATCAGAGCACCCAGTCCCCCAGAGGCATCTGGAGAAGTTGCAACTAAATATTTTGTTGGGCTTCTTCATTTAGCAGTTGGCCATATTGTGATGGACATGCTGATTATCCGTAGAACCAATTTGACCCAAAAAGTCACTGAGTTAATATAGGGAAGGGACAGGGGCCAAAGTTTATTATCATTTATGGCCCTAAAAAATGGTATTCAAGACTTCCAAAACAGATCAGACTGGCAGGGAGAAGTAGATGCAGTTTGCAAGGCACCCAATTCCAGTGATTTGCCCAATAAAAGCAGTGAAGTGCTATATTATGACCAGGCCTAAGAGAGGAAGACATTTTTGGTCTAATATGGTAGAGTTTACCAGGCTTCAATTTACAGCTGTTTTGTGCATTTAAATTAGATTTAGACACAGGCGATAATGCATCTTTTTTGGATAGGCACAGCTACATCAGCAACTGCTGAGGGATGGTCAGTAGAGGACATTAACAGGATGGTCAGGTGCAAGTCAAACAGATATAAATCTTAGCTTGCCTTGGGCACAGCAGAAAAGTGAGCTGATTGTGGTTGATTAACATTCAGGCCCCAACACCTGTATTAATCACATTCAGGACAATACTACATGGATAATCAAATGTTAGCGCTCAGTGATGTTAATGTGTTTTATTATTTTCCAAAGGTTAGACTAGCAGGGCAAAATTAGGGGAGCTTCAAAAAGGACAAGGAAGAGGGTTAACATGGAAATTAACAAGTTTGTTGCCTCCTGTGGCAGGCACAGTTTTCAACACAAAAACATTTATGTGAAGGGCACAGGCAGTCTATATGTGTGTTCAGGTTTAACTGTTTGATGTGGGCCTGGACATATTCAACAATGTAATGTAAATGTGCTGGTTCATGTGTAGGGCTAGTCACAGCAGTTTGGGACCATTAGGATGTCATGTGGCCAGAGAAAGCTCCGAAAAAAACATAACTGTGGGACCACGTGCAGGGTTAGTCACTCTTGGTCACAATATTGCTAATTAGCCACAGTCTTTTTTTTTTGTAACAGCACATAAATATGGAAGGTCCTTTTCTTCACTCAAAATCAGTCTCAATCAGCACTTGCAAAGCGTAGGACAAATCCACACAAACACTTATGTGTTTCTCCACTACCTTGAATGTGCTTACATCAAAGAATACATCTGTGTTGGAATAATTCTCTTTTAAAAGGACCATTTACCCAGTCAGGTCATTGCAGTAATTAAAACAGATGAATCCTTAAACAGGAGCACCTCGATTAAATTGCAAGTGGTTGGTGGCAAAAGAAAAAACATATGATTCTATATAAATCTCCCAAATATATAAAAACAATAAACATTAGAACTTATGATTGCTATTCCTAAATTTAAGATAATATTGCATATAGTCACAATGCTAATGAAGCAATACAGCTAACACATCTTTCATTTCTTTACACTGTTTGTTTCTCTTATAGTGTTACTTCTCAGCTATCTCTATTAGCATAATAGCTTACTCCAATGAAAAATATCCATTCTTAAATTCTTCCTAAATAAGCAAAATGAAATTACAATTAATTAAAAAAACAGCAAACGTTATCTCAAACAGGAATTGCACTTCTTCTCATAAATATCATAGGTAATTCAATAATTGTTGAGCTATAGACTCAACTTACAAAAAGCCACATCAATATCTGCATCCATATTCCAATTTCATTGTTTGACAATTTTAGACCTTTACCAAACCTATCGTATGAATTTACAACTTATTTCAAATGAACATCACATTTTAAATAAATTACAACATAGTATTCAGAAACAAGAAAAACATATAAATATATACATATATACACACACATATATATTGTCAAAGTCAAATAATTGGATGAAAGAAAGTATATTGATTAATATTGTTTTACCAGTACGCTACGTGTCATGGCGCAATCGCACAATAAATCACGAACGTATACACTCGCACTTACACATTCACTTACATATATATTTCATATTTATAATAGTTTCAATCCACAGTTGTTTATGAGCAGATGTTATTTGGTTTATAGTTATATATTATAAGGTAATATGTACACATTAGTGAGATCTAAGGTTCAGGTCATAGGAAACATGTCATGTCTGGTATCATTTTATTCCCCTATTTATTCGCAGATGTCCGGTTCATTCGACGAAAGGATCACTCCTTGCGTATGCTAGTTATGGAGGATAGGGTATAAATAATTAGAATGATATTGTCTGTGTAATGCTAAAAGACCAGTTTAAACTAGTTCTTGGCGGGAACATTAGTATTCATCATCTGGAGAGCTGACCCCCACTCTTGGAAAGCTGACTCCCACCCTTGGAAGGGGTTGTTTAAACTGACCTATAGACTGCATTACACTGGACCTTCCTGAAGCCTGAACCTATGGCTTGCCAAGTCACCTGTATTGTATTTACCGTAAAACCAAATGTATATATATTGCTCCCTGGAATCAGCTAGTCAGTCACTCTGACCACAGTCTTCAGGACTGAAGGACTGTCTAGCTGGATCCAGCGGACCGCAGCTATCACCAGCAGAGCGCAGCATATGTATCATGTATCGACTTTACTGTACTTATTTGTTTGAACTGTTATACTTTTGCTTTTGCTAAATAAATTGCTTGTGCTTTGAAACCACACAAATCGCATAGACAATGCTTATTGGAAAACTATGACATTACTTTAATCACAGATATATATGTATATACATATGTACACTTATACTTATACACACACACATACACACACACATATATATATATATATATATATATATATACATATATATATATATATATATATATATATGTATATATATATATGTATATATATATATATATATATATATATATATATATATATACCAGCTTCACACTACCTTGGGAACTGAATATGACTTAAGAGGGAGCTCAACTGTCTTGTCCCTCTTCTAGTGACTTTGGACAGATTGACTAGGTGTTACGACACATGTTGGACGGAGGAGTGAACAGTGTGGCTTAGTGGCAGGGACAGCGCCTTTCACAATGGCAGAGGAACAAGCCACTCCTCCCGGAACCTAGCCTCCTCTAATCTGATTTAGGTTAATAAATGGATCGTAAAGCAGATTGTCATCTTCTATAAATAAGGCAGAACTGTCCTCCTTGCTGTTTTTAACAACCATACCACACTAGCAAAGCAATATAGTGGGGTACACAACAGGGGTATGGAAAACTGTAAGTATTCATCATCTGGAGAGCTGACCCCCACCCTTGGAAAGCTGACTCCCACCCTTGGAAGGGGTTGTTTGAACTGACCTATGGACAGCATTACACTGGACCTTCCTGAAGCCTGAACCTATGGCTTGCCAAGTCACCTGTATTGTATTTACCGTAACACCAAATGTATATATATTGCTCCCTGGAATCAGCTAGTCAGTTACTCTGACCACAGTCTTCAGGACTGAAGGACTGTCTAGCTGGATCCAGCGGACCACAGCTATCACCAGCAGAGTGCAGCGTATGTATCATGTATCGGCTGTACTGTACTTATTTATTTGAACTGTTATACTTTTGCTTTTGCTAAATAAATTGCTTGTGCCTTGGAACCACACAAATCGCAGAGACAATGCTTATTGGAAAACGATGAAATTACTTTAATAATTTGGGGGCTCAAAGCGGTGAGGTTACGCTACTGGATGATACGCAACGCCTACAGATTTTGGTTCCTCAACAAAGGGTGGAGACGCTTCATATACGGATAAGAAAGCAATGTTTTCAAAACCTGTTGTTCATTCTGCGTTGTGAAACTGAATGTCTGTTGTTGCATTATCTAAGGAGCGCTAACTTGAATCTAGAGACAAGAAAGAAAACTGTTTCTTTTTATTGTCGTTTTGCATTTTAAATGTATTGCATTGCATAGCGTATGTGTATTTCCTGAATTGCGCATGTGTACTTCCGGTTTTGTTGCCACGTGTTTAAACAGTCGTTTTGATAGTTTGTTACATGTATAGTATAATCACTTGTTAAAGCCTCTGAAAAGATATTACTATTGTTTGGGAAATTATTTTTCTGCACAGAAAACAAAGGTGTATATTGTGTGATTGTGTGATTATAAAGAGAAGACACTGTAAATGAAACAAAGGCTCTGTTTGAAAAGAGAACCTTTAAAGAAACCTTTGTAGTGTTTTGTTGTGTGATTATAAAGAGAGGAAACTGGAAACAAAGGGTCTGTTTGAAAAGAGAACAGTTAAATAAACCTTTGTGGCAATCTGTTGTGTGATTTAAAGAGAAGAGTTGATTTACTGTTGAAAAGAGACAGGGAATATTGGTTGCTGCCTGACAAGGCGGGCTGGACGGCCGAGGATTGGTATACAGTGAAGGCATACTGGAAACGAAATAAAGGCTCTGTTTGAAAAGAGAACAGTTAAAGAAACCTTTATACTGTAAATTAAACAAAGGCTCTGTTTGAAAAGAGAACAGGGTATAAATAGACGCAGGAGCGAAAACAAGAGTTTTTCGTCGCATTCCCAATAGTAATTACAAAGCTTACCGATAGTATCTGTAAGCGGTGCGATCGGACCGCATGGTTGATTGTGCAACCGTGATTGTGACTTGGGAGTTGTGGGGGGAAATACGCTGCAACCACTGATATTATAATAAATATTGAGTGCTAGCAGTTGTAAAGTACCCAAACTGGAAAGGCAGGGTATTGAAGTTGATACTTTTCTAATCCCAGTTGTTGTGTAGTGGTGTGTTATGGAACCGCTAGAGATGGTCAGGGAAGTGTTGCATAAGGAATGTTCGATTGGTTCGGCGAGGTATATTATGCATAAGAAATATGGTGAGTACGCATCGGTGTACTGTGACGAATGAGTCACGATGACCCGGGAGTGTGTGAGACCTTTTCCCAAGGACGGTAGTTTTGATTTAGAGACACTAAATACTGTAACTGATAAAATATGGTTATCGAACCAATGGAAAAGAGAATTAAACATTATGACTGCTTAAAACTGTGGCAACAGGAAGGTAATAACATGTGGCAGGGTAATAATACATGCGTACAGGAAGTAAGCAATCCGGAAGTAAGTGTTGCAAAGCATGGTGAACTGAGGCAAGCGCGCACCCCGCCACAAAATGCGGTTGCGGTGGTAAGTACAGCTGATACTAAAAATGTTAAAAGTGTAACTAGTAATTTGTGTGATGTATTAAGTTATGTTAAGAGTAACGTTTCAGAAGAAGAAAATGAGCCCACCGTCATTTCAGCCATTGCCCATGGCAGTAGCATGCAAGAGACACCACACGGACAAGGAAAAGGAACGGTCCCACAAGCAGGGGCAGCGGCTGAAATTGGTAAGAATAATGTAGAAATTAATACAAGGGGAAACATTCATTGTACTGCAACAGTAATTCCAGCAACTAGTCCAGACTGTAGTGATTTGGTAGGTTTACATCCTGTCCGCACAATAGCAGTTTCTAATGGGAAGGCGAACAAAGATGGTGTAGTTCCCATAAAATATGTAGTAGTGCATTGTCCATGGACTAGGTCTGAATTGTTTTCAATTATGTCTGATTTCCCTGATCCTAAAAAAGATTTGGCCAAGTGTCAGAAATTTATTAGACATTTAGGTAATGCACATGAGCCAACTAATAAAGATTGGTGAATGGTGTTGAGGGCCGGTCTTCCTCTTGATACTGATATATAAAAGTTAATTAAGGATTGTATGTTTGAGGAGGATAGATCCTTCACAGAGGATGATAATCAGGAAAATATTAAATGTATAATCCCACAGTTGGTCATATATTTTTTAGTAATAGTGGACTGGAGAAAAAATTTCACTATCAAACAAAAAGGTAGTGAGATTGCAGTTGACTATTTTGCTAGAGCTCTGTCGGTCATAACTAAGTACATGGGATACCAGATATAAAGGAAAATGTGCAACACAGGAAAGTAACTGTTACAATACTAATGGATGGTCTTAGGGAGGATCTAAAGACCAGGGTACAAACCTCTTTGCCTAATTGGAGAGGCCTCACATTAGATGCAATTAGAGAGTCTGCCGTGGAACATGATAAGAACATATGTAAAAGGAAAAGGCACAGCGTGATAGGCTAATGATGGTGAGTATCCATCATCATCATCATCATCATCATTTATTTATATAGCGCCACTGATTCTGCAGCGCTGTACAGAGAACTCATTCACATCAGTCCCTGCCCCATTGGAGCTTACAGTCTAAATTCCCTAACATACACTCACAGACAGACAAGGGTCAATTTTGATAGCAGCCAATTAACCTACTAGTATGTTTTTGGAGTGGGGGATGAAACCGGAGCACCCAGAGGAAACCCACGCGAACACGGGGAGAACATACAAACTCCACACAGATAAGGCCATGGTCGGAAATTGAACTCATGACCCCAGCACTGTGAGGCAGAAGTGATAAACACTAAGCCACCGTGCTGCCCAGGCTTTAGAAAGATTACATTCACAACCTCAGACTTATAACACCAACTATAAGGGACAAAAGAAACAGAAGTCTTTGAAGTATTTTAACTGCCTTAAGGAGGGACACTAGAGGAGGAACTTTAGAGAGAGAAGATTAGGACCACCTAAGGGTAAATGTTAATCTGTGGTAAGTATCATTGTGCAGGTTTAGAAAGAAATTTTCTTAAAAGTATACTTTTTAGTTATTGCTTGTTTGTTTTATGTTGTCTTGTGTTTACTTTCCTGATCACTGGCCAATAGTAAGGAATGAAAATGTTTGTTTTTCGTTGTTATTTGAAAATAACTTTATCTTGTTCTTCTTTTCCCATAGATAAAGACAAACTAAGAAATATATGCTTAGTAATTAAGGGGATTGATAGAGGAGTATAAAACTTTCTCTTGAAAGACAAATTAACAATGGATCATTGTAACACTCTTTTTCTTTTAGTTGCAGTGGCTCGTGATAATTTATTTGGCGGAGATTCATTATTTAAAATGAAATGTGTTCATACCCTGCTCTAATGTTGTTTTGTGTATTCCAGACACACATGGGAATCACAAAGAGTTAGTTTTGCACTTCTCTATAATAGTCAGGAAGTCTATCGCAAGGTATATAGGTAGTGTGATCATGAGATACTGAGTTCCATACCAGCTAACGATGGACGACACTGGATGGGATGGGTGACGTAACCCCACAGTTAAACTTGAGAAGAATGGGGAGGAGTCATAGTTTAGTGAATAGCTAAGGGGATTAGTGTAAAAAGTAGGACTATTTTCCCATAGTGTCCAATCCAGCTGTCATTTTGCTGTAAAATCTCATACTTTGCTTCTTTACTTCTCTGCTTTCTGTTTATCGGCAAAATCCTTTGATGTTATTATTCGTTGCTTTCCTATTTCTCAGTCTTCACATCTCTGTCAGTATCTCATTCTTTTCTGTTAAAGAGATACAAACACACGTAGACATGGTCTCATTCATGGGGCCAAAGACATTTGTGACATCAGACAGAGTTTGGGATACACACATTAGATTGACATAAGTCACGGAAGTAGCTAGGAGTTTGTTTTTATGTGTATAGAAGCTGCTGATTTTAAGCAGAGAGGTTTTTACTGTGAAAATATGATTCATGTTTTACAGATTGCATATCTTTTTCTCTCCTGTGTAAGCTGTGCCTTTATATATATGCACAAAGGGTAGTAGGAGACAGGAGACTGGCTGGAGGTAGACATACAGATATGCATCTCTATGTAGAACATTGGAGTAGGATTTTTGCCACAAGACATGACATAAGTGAAACCCTAGAAAATGTTAAATTTTCATGTTGTTATATTTTTCACCGTTAGACAGACATGTACTGGATAATTGTTATAATTGACGAGTGTTATAGAAATGGACCCCTTCGCCCTCCTCACTTAACCAAATAGCTGAACATGTGGGATTGAAAATGGCATGTGAGTTGGCAGAGGGAAAATCAATTGATATACATTGGTCTTCAGTATTTTTCTAGTATAGGGGGCGACATTGAGGCGACTGAAGAACTTTTATGACAATGGTAGTACATAAGTAGAACTCACATTATATGGAGGACTTGTGACAGTGACACAGTTATCAACTGCAGTAGATGGTAGTTAAGTCCACATTAACACACATTACTGTACATGACTGTCACACCAGGACGGACATAGCTGTCAAATAGACAGCAGAATTTTATGTGACAGCTGATAAATCTATGTTTTGTTTTGTTTTTCTTTGTATTTTTTTAAATTGTGTACACATACACACACACACCCATACACAAACAAATTAGTTAATATATGAGATTTGTGCTACCTGAAGAATAAACAGTCTGGAAGGTGAAGGTAGGTGGTCAGGAGTCTTCTGGACCCTGGATATATGGACACGGTAGACCAGTAGCTCCAACAGTGTATCTTCCAGACCTAGCGGAGGCAGCACATGTTCTGGCTCAGCTGGGTACAGAAGGTATTTGCATGCTGGTAAGAGTATATGGGTATGCATCAGATGTTTCTTCTCAAGCTAGTAGGATGGCAATGTCCTGTTTTGAGTGAGAGAGTGTCAGGAAGACAATACCAATAGAGCCATCCCATACCCATCCTACAGATGGACTTTCTCCAGGTAAAACATATCCACGTCATCCAATTTACCACCTTGCAGGATCCTCAAATATGTACAGGTGTACTGATGAAATATATCTGGGTAAAGGTGTATTGAAATGTTTCTAATGTATTGCTGTGCCATATTCAGGGCTTTTGTTATTCGCTGTGGTATCCCTAGAGTTATAAAAGGTGATAGGGGTATTCATGTTATTGGTAATAACTGTATAGTGTATGAGCAGTCATAGTGAGTTACATACGTTTGATTAGCCACAAACCAGTGGGGAAATAAAGTAATGGAACCAGCTATAATGAATTGAATGGAATGAGGGTTTAACGTTGATTGAAGTGGCTGGTATCTTCAGCCACTAGACCTCCCCACTATCAAAATCACTCCTAAACTGCATCTTAACATATCATCTTTTGAAATGTTTTTGACTTTTCTTGTGATGAGTTTATAAAGAAGAAACTGCTCTAGACTTTGAGAGGAAAAGCAAATAGTGAGACAGCAACTACGAACGTTCGAAACACAGTCTTCTGAGGTGTTACACTTACTGTTATGATGTGGGACTGGGATAGTAAGTTGTGGAACTGCAATTTCCTATGCTCAGGTTGTTTGACTGACAGGTACCAAGTGTTGACGACCAGCATCACGTCCTTAGGGGTAGCAGAGAGACACTGGTACCCATTCCATCCACTACAGAGGAGTCAACACCCGGAGAAGGTTCCAATTACACTTGTGAATCTGTTCTGGGAGACCACAATTGTACTTAACAACACCTGAGCCAAGGACTTTTCAAATACAGTTTTCCAGCATGAAGTAGTAGTTTTTCCTGTTTATCCTGTTCTGTGTTTCTCTCATCTCATTCTCTTTTCAGGACAGTCAATTCTTTCAAATGTGAACAAGTGACAGAGGCTGGTTCAGGTAGTGATATTGAGGAGTTGGGGATGAAGGAGAAGTTGGTAGCACAATTGGTCCAGCCAATTACTCTATGCAATTCAGGGGTAGAAGGAAAATTTGCTAACCCTGGAGCTTGGAGAAAGTGCAAGGGGCTATTGTCTGTGGAGTATTACGTCCGTACATACATTGACCCCATAGTTGAAGAGAGGTGCATCCAGCGATGCCAGTCCAGTAATATTCGGACTTGAGCAGGCATCCTTGAGAATGATTATCATTTCTGGGTGGGTAAGGTTGTAGACCAAACAGTGCCAGGTGTGCTCTCACATGCCTCAAAGATTATATCGAGTAGGACTAGTTCTCTTTCCACTAAATATTCCTGAGGTACCCGAATTATGAGGTGGGTGGTCTCTAGAGGAAAGGTAAGACAGCTTGGTCCCTTATTTTGGAGTCTCCCAATATTCGGCAAGCCGATCACTGTTTCACGTACTGAGAAACTTGAGTATTGGGAGACTGGGAAGAATGAACAGACAATAGCCCACCCCACAAGTGTTGATGACAAAAACTGTTGATATTATTAGAGTGTATATACTAACTCAGGCTGAAGGAAATTGTAAATGACATTGTTGATCAGTGTCGGACTGGGGCATGAAGGGCCCACCGGGGAATGCAACACTAGGGGCCCACCAAAGGGGGTGTGGTCAGCCATCATAGAGGGGGAACCAGACACTAGAGGGGGAGTGGTCAGTCCACGAAAGACAGCTAGCACCTTAGTGTAGTGAAAGTACAAGCCCCAGCATGCTTTGCCAATATATAGCAGCTTATTGCTGTAAGGATATGCTGGGACTTGTAGTTTCACAACACCTGGAGTACCACAAGTTAGCCAAGCCTGCACTAGACTCAGAACATTTGACAGACTGTCCTACCTGTTGTTGTCACTTTTACCACCTGTGGCTGCTGGTTTCTTTAGTTGCGGCTTGTCTGGATCCAGGAATATTGAGGGCCCTATTTGGAAAAAATAATGGGTACATTTAGAAATGCCAACCATCCCTGCCATTAAATCAACAGCACCCACATTCAATTATAGACCCAAACCACCTCAGCATTAAAGGTCCCATCACCCCCTCCCTATAGTGTTCTCTGTGCAGCCCCCCTCACTAGAGTTTAGTATAGTCAGCCCCCCTATAGTTTAGTATAGATAGGCAGCCCCCCTATGCCACATAGTAGTGCCCCCAAAACAATGCTATGCCACACGGTAGTGCCCACAATGTTACGCCATGCAAGTGTCCCTGATTCATATTATGCCTGCAATAGTCCTCTCAATTCACACACATTTTATATACCGTATTTATCGGCGTATAACACGCACTTTTTCCCCCCTGAAAATAGGGGGCAAATGATGTATGCGTGTTATACGCCGATATAATGTTAAGAAGCCATGTTTTTATAGCGTGTGGAGTGTGAGGCAATCAGTAGGCAACGGCAAGCCGCGCCTTCCTCACGTCTAATTCTCGCGGCCATCGGAGCGTAACCACGGCAACGCTCTGCACTGCGAGAGTTCGCTGTCTGAGGTAGGAGAACTTGTACCCGTCAGGTACAAGTAAAGTAGTGAAGTAAAGTGGGGTTTTGTGTACGGCGCAACAACGAACTAACAATTAAACAGATAAAATTCGGTATATAGTCATTTTAAAATAATTATATAAAGTGCTAACATGCTAATTCCCATATGTGAAAAACTGGTGATACAATAGTGCCAGCATGCTGGATCCAATATGTGCAAGTAATAAATATTACTGTATGTGCTGAAAATATTCTAAAATTATTTCTATAATATATATATATTTAACAAAGTGCTAGTGTATTACATAGATGTTGTGCAGCAGTGTGCACAGATTTAAAGGAGACCAGAATGGCAAAATAAATCTTCCTGAAATTTCCCTCTTAAAATGAAGATGCGTGTTATACGCCTGTGCGTGTTATACGCCGATAAATACGGTATATATATATATATATATATATATATATATATATATATATATATATTGAGAACAGATGTAATGGGAGACCCCATATACTTTTTACGATGAGCGCTACCTTAGTACTTTCTGGTAAAAATAAAAAGATGGTGAAGAGGGTGATGCTGCCACTATTCCCAGGGGGTAGAGTATCCTGACAGTACTCAACAAAATGAAAATTTACAGGGTTTTATGGGATGGGCGCAAATCAGGGGGGAAGTGGGACACACAAGGATACAAACATACGCACCTATTTGGACTGTAATGTGTATCTAATATTGGGTGTGTGTAATGATCAACAAAGCTAAATTAATATCAAAACCAATACTCATAACATTGTAATCCAGTGTTATCAAGATAAAAAACTGTAATACATAAATGATTTTTTAGCACAAACAATATAAACAACTGGTTAAAGTATACTTACCCAAAAGTTGATTGATGCAGCCTCTCTGATCTTCTCCCTTCAGCCGTGCGGGAACATCAGCTGACAGGGTGAGTGGGTGGGTCACATGATCGCAGCTGCGATCGCATGTGAAAGGTGAAAGATGACTGACTGTCAGTGATAGCCAGTCATCCGCAGCAGCGGGGACGCCGGAGAGGAATGCGAGCACCCTGGTGTGAACAATGGGCCTCCAGGTAAGCTCTGCCCACATCTAAAAGGGGGTGTGGCTGTAAGGTAGCCGGGCCTACCGGTAATTTTACTGTTAGTCCTGTGGGCCAGTCCGACGCTGTTGTTGATAGACATAGGATGATGTTATTGGTGAACATGTCTAAGCTAAAAGGCATGCTTTGGATAGATGAACATGTTAGGCATGAAGAACTGTTGTTGGATATTCTATATTGTTGATACCTTTTCTATCGCACTCTACTAGGGCATACATCTCCAAGCTCCAGAGTTACATGTTCCATAGTAAAAGAAAAATAGTTTCTAGGAGTATGATTCTCTTTTATGGTAACCTGTCTGAGATCTACAGACAGAGTTGGTCATATGCAAAGGGGGGTATTGTCTGTGTAATGCTAATAGACCAGTTTAAACTAGTTCTTGGCGGGAACATTAGTATTCATCATCTGGAAAGCTGACCCCCACCCTTTGAAAGCTGACCCCCACCCTTGGAGGGGGTTGTTTGAACTTACCTATGGACTGCATTACACTGGACCTTCCTGAAGCCTGAACCTATGGAAACTTGCCAAGTCACCTGTATTTTATTTACTAAAACACCAAATGTATATATATTGCTCCCTGGAATCAGCTAGTCAGGCACTCTGACCACAGTCTTCAGGACTGAAGGACTGTCTAGCTGGATCCAGTGGACCGCAGCTATCACCAGCAGAGCGCAGCATATGTATCATGTATCGACTGTACTGTACTTATTTGTTTGAACTGTTATACTTTTGCTTTTGCTAAATAAATTGCTTGTGCTTTGAAACCACACAAATCGCATAGACAATGCTTATTGGAAAACGATGACATTACTTTAATCACAGATATATATGTATATACATATGTACACTTATACTTATACACACACACATATATATATATATAGCTTCACACTACCTTGGGAACTGAATATGACTTACGAGGGAGCTCAACTGTCTTGTCCCTCTTCTAGTGACTTTGGACAGATTGACTAGGTGTTACGACTCATGTTGGACGGAGGAGTGAACAGTGTGGCTCAGTGGCAGGGACAGCGCCTTTCACAATGGCAGAGGAACAAGCCACTCCTCACGGAAACTAGCCTCCTCTAATCTTATTTAGGTTAATAAATGGATCGTAAAGCGGATTGTCATCTTCTATAAATAAGGCAGAACTGTCCTCCTTGCTGTTTTTAACAACCATACCACACTAGCAAAGCAATATAGTGGGGTACACAACAGGGGTATGGAAAACTGTAAGTTTGTAACACAATATCTTTTTGGAAATCCAATTTGACTATGTTATACTTATATCACACATTATACACACAGGTATATATGTGGATGTCACTGTGATTGACAGATGACTGCACTCATAGGCCAATACAGATCATCTGCTGATTGAATTTTTGAATGTGCCATAAAATGATCCCATTGACTTCAAGAAGATCATTCTCAAGCATGTAGAGCCCAGATATTTACAAATTGAATACTCCTTTGTGGAAATGTGTTACCTTTTCTTATTGTGTTCAGCAACATTTGCACTTGCACATATTGTGCATCCAACATTCGCCACTATGTCTTTCAAAACATAAACTATCCATTTTACATATTATCATGTTGCCATGTTTTTTTATATCAGTAAGCAAAAAGAAATGACATACATAGTTAGCCCTCAAAGTCATTTATGTAACTTAAATAATGCTTTAATGAAAATTAAAACTCTGCACGGTACCAGTATAAACCATGTACAAGTCATATGACAATGTTTTGATTTATGCTTCAACATCAGAATATGATTATGATATTAATTAGTTGTAAAGTTTTTTTTTAAGTTATGGCAAACATCATTGTATCTTCTAGCTATGCAATTCAAAACAGCACCCTAGTAAAACCTACCTTCATTCTTGTGCTTAATGCATTCTTAATGCAGGCTGCATCTGTTAATACACTCAGCATATTTAGTTAATGTGCCAAATGGGACAATCACTTTACTTCTGGAAGTTCACTCTCCTAATTTTGGAACAATATACAACATGATATGTAGAACATACAAGTACTATACAATTGCATTTATATTATGCAATTTATCAAATTAAAAGTTGAACTTCAGATTGTATGTAATAAAGTTAAACTAATTAAGGAGATATGCTTGTTTCATCCTTATTGGCATGCTTTATATTACAAGATAAATTTTAATTAAATAATGGTCTCTGCAGTTATTAATTATTAATGACTCTGTCAAGGCAATTAATAATATAAAATGCACATTTCAAGATAACACTTTTACGTGGTAAACAAAGTTTTCATGTTTGATATAGAGAGATGTTTCAAATACTAAAAATTAGCACAGTTTACTCATTTAAGTAACATAATGAGTGGATAAAACTGTTTGGTAATGAGAGAAATAACGAAAGTGATTTAAACCTGACATATTTAATAGCTATTCAGTTAGCCATTGAAGGAAACACCTTTAAATCAGTTTTGTTAGTTTCCTAATTACAAAAGTGTTTGCCAATGCATCTATTTTATGGCTACTTCAGTACTGCCCCTTCTATGAAATATAATGAAAACTGAGGTGTACACAAGTAATCCTTTTTAAAATATTGAGAGACTAGAATATTGTATTTACTAATTAAATACTTTACAATATTATTGTTGTTGTTATTATCAAATATTATTTATTGGTTGCTAACATGTACCGTTGCTTTGTATGCAATGCAGTAATAAAAGGACATTGTATTGAGCATCCTTAAAAGGAGGATTATGAATAAGAGTAAATGAAACCCACCTACCAGATAGCTGTTATTGGATTTGGTGTGTATCTTTAATGGGATGATTTCATTTAAAACTGAAGCATTAAGGAAATAGAGAGAAGAGATACTGTATAAGCTTTATAGATTTTGTGATGCATGTGCTCTGTACACAGACAAGTTTTAAGAGAATATTTGAGAGTTTGGACTAGAGTGTGATGTTTTACGGAAGTTAATTCTGCAGGGAAGACTTTCCCCGGCAGAAGTCTAAATATATCTTGCCTATACACACAGTGGTATGAGGGGACCGGCTGGGTCAGATGGAAAAAGGACTATTTTTGGGCCCATGCAAGTGTCTTTTGCTTGGTGGCTTACCCATCCTCTGGGAAAAGTCACCTTCCTTATTGGCCATGGATCCTTCTCCCCTACCCTCCTTCTAGCCTATTGAGTAACCCGGTATCACATAGGATGTGCACCACTTTACAGGTGCTGTCCCATGTGTGCAGAAGAGCAGCGCACGGGATGAAACAAGGTAAGTGGGGACGGGAAGCATGTTCATACGGTGTGTGTGTGTGTGTGTGTGTGTGCATTATGTCTATATGATGTGTTTTTGGGGAGCATGTTAATACAGTGTGTCCAGCATGTCAATATAACATTTGTGTGAGAGTGGGGAGCTTGTTAATACAGTGTATGTGTGTGTGTGCAGCATGCTAATGTAATGTGTGTGTGAGTGGGAAGCATGTTCATAAAGTATGTATGTACAGCATGTCAATTTAATGTGTGAGTGGGAGGCATTATAATAGAGTGTGTGCAGCATGCCAATATAATGTGTGTGAGAGTGGGGAGCTTGTTAATACTTTGTGTGTGTGTGTGTGCAGCATTTCAATATAATGTGTGTGAGTGGGAAGCATGTTCATATAGTGTGTGTGTGTGTGCAGGATGTCAATGTAATGTGTGAGTGGGAGCATGTTCATACTGTGTGTGTGCAGCATGTTAATATAATGCATACTTGCCAAATTTTCCTTATTGGCTTCAGGGAGATCCCAGGGGAGTTGGGCGTGCGGGGGCAGGGCTTGACAAATCACATCATTCTGGCTCTGTCCCCTAAATGATTGTCACAAATTTGGCCAATTACAGCAGGGAGAGGGGCTAAGATGACACAATGCACAATGTTTGCGCCATAACCGCCCCTAACTTATCTACTGTGGGGACAAGAACTGGGAGGTTACCCTGCTCTCCCAGGAGGTCTCCCAGAAATGTGGGAGTCTCCCGGACATTCCGGGAGAGTAGGCAAATATGCGTTAAAGAAAAGCAGCTAATGAATCTCTAGAGACTGAAGTGTCTATTACATTTATGTCTCCATTACTGAAGTCATGTTGTCTTATCTGTCAGTCTTTGATTAAATCTTGGTCACCATGAAAATGGCCACCTCCACAGGCATCAATACATGGACATAGGACACAATTTCTGAACTGTGTCATCATGCCACAGATGGCGAAGCCAACCACGTCTTGTACTGGCTCAGCATCAGGGAGAATGCCAGACTCTTCAGGGAGTGAGGGAGATCACCCCTATTTCAGGGAGTCTCCCTGACATTGAAGGAGAGTTGGCAAGTATGATATAATGTGTGTTTAGGGAGCATGTTAATACAGTGTGTGCAGCATGTCAATATAATGTGTGTGTGGGGTGCATGATCATACAGTGTCCATTTGTTTGTACAGCTTGTCAATATACTGTGTGTGTGTGTGTGAGTAGAGAGCATGTTAATACAGTGTGTGTGTGTGTGTGTGTGTGTGTGTGTAGAACATATAAAATAAAATGCAATATAAAATGAGGTTTGTTTTTTGATGCATTATTTATTTTTATTATTTAAATTTATTAATTGCAATAATAAAGTATCACTGTATTAAGCAACTATAAAATGGCCTCTTTTTATATTGATAAGTATATATCATACCGAAAACACCTTTTAAGGATGTGACCCCACTTATGGACCTGTGCCGTGTGCTTGCCCCATGGGTAAAAGTCTGTCAGGCAGCCCCTGGTGATATGCAATCTGATTTTGTCAAAATTGTTTAATATATCTGCATATATGGTCCCAAAGGAGTCCGTATATATTATACGAGTTTTTGCATCCATTCATAAATACAAAAATAATGCCTGTAAATGGTTTTCAACTATAGTAGTCCCTTTACCTTTACAGTTAGCAGGTTCACAAATATTCAGCTGCCTCTAAGTCTAATATTCATATTATAGACAATGGCAAAACTACCACTACAGCAGGGGTTGTGACCACTACAGACCCTTGAGTTGAGGTTTGCTGTGGCAATGCTGGACCACCCTCCTGAGGCATCTTCTCTGCTTTTTTGAGCATGCTCTTGGACATGCGCAGTAAGTATCCATACTAATTCAAGCCCTGTTCTTATGTAGAAGTTAATGGCACCAAAAAGTTTTGGTAGCATGCATGCATTTCCCTTATATCTACATATGTGTGCACATGTAAAATGGATAGTGTTAGGAACTCCTAAGCCAGTACAGTGAAACTCGGGGACTACTCCGAAGGCCCGGTGTTCGCTGGAGCCCCTAGTGGTGGGGACAGACTTGGCTGCGGGCAGACCGAGGGTCGAGTAACGTATACTGACTTAAAGGAGCACCCAGGAGTGGAGTGATTGGCGGGCTGTAGTGAAGAGGAATCCAAGGTCAAAGGTCACTAGCACAGATACAAAATCCAGGGACAAGCGAAGGGTCAGACACACAGGCAAAGAAGCAAAATCCGGAATCCAGGCAAAAAGGTCAAGGTCAGAAGAGAAGGTTCTCAGGTCCAGGAACAAGCAGAGGTCAAAACACGGGTAGTCAATCCAAGGTAGCAATAACCAAACAGAGAGAACAAGCAGGCAGCAGGACTGAGGGCAGAACGCTATAACCGGCAGTGAGGCTGCAGACCTCACTGCCCTAAATACCACAAGCCACCAATCAGAGCCTAGCTCTGAGCCTCACACAGCCCCCATATTAATTACATTAATCAGCCCACAGGCTGTGTTAAATTGCGCGCATGCGCCCGGTCACTAGTACCGCCGGGACGCAGCGCCAGATTAGAAGCGTTGGACCGTTGCCTTGGCAACGGCCGACCAGGAACTGGAAATGGCCGTCACCTTGACGACCGGGACGCCAGAGGACCCAGGAAGCAAGCCGCAGCGGCTCGTGACAGATAGTTTAATTATGTCTTTGCCACGATCTGCCTCCATTTGCAGCAGCATCTCCCTTGTGGATGCTGGTTTGTCTTCTGAAGATCCTGCCTGCTAAGGAATAAGCTTCTATCATTACATCAGGATCTTAATTGCCTGTGGCTGGCCTTTAAAAAAACTGCCTTTCCCTGCAAACTGTGTCAGTTCATCAACCGTATTTTTTGCTGCTGGTTCCTTAGTGTAAATTCTTTGTTCTGATCCAGACTGACTTCCTGGTATTGATTGCTTTGTCCCTCAGTTTTGCACCTCAACTCATGTCCAGGACCGAGCTTTTTTTGACTTCACTCCTGCTTTCTCCCTGGCGTCATTATGGAGCTTCTGGCTTTTGATGCCTGGCTTGCCTGATCCTCCTTTTGTCTGATTCTCTCATGTGTCCTCCAGTGCCCATGTCTAATGGTTAACCTGGACATCTGTGCTACCTGTGCCTGCAGACTATTGCTACTACCTAGTAAGCCAGTCTCTTTGTGCCGGCACTTCACCTGTAATATCTGCAAACCACTGTTTAACTTGGAAAACCAGAGTTTCCAGCTTCTCTGCTTTATCTGGCAAACCATAAAACCAGTATCTCCAGTCCACAGTATAACTTGGAATACCAGAGCATTTAGCTTCCCAGCATAACCTACTTACTCTGCCTAACTCATACCTGCGGTTTAACTGTTGGGTCAGATGTTCAGTACTCATTTCCCTTAGCTACCTGAGTATCCTCGGATACTGTTTTTACTCTTTCTATGGACTTGACTTATTTGCCTTATAATTTCTGCATCTCAGTTTATACCTGTATGATCTGTGTTGAAAATAAACCACTTTGTTCCATTTCACATTACTCTCCATGGTGATTCATACTAGGAATCCTGACAGTCTTGATAGTCACACAGTGGAGAATGTGGGATGCATGCATATGTGCAGGTGCAAATAGGACTGATCATAATAATAGGAGCCAACCCATGTGCATCATGGGGGATTCAATCAGTAAATATCTGGGCTCTACATGCTTGAGAATGATCTACTTGAAGTCAATGGGGTCATTTTATGGCACATTCAAAAATTCAGTCAGTGGATGATCTGTATTGGCCCATGTGTGCGGTCATCTAACAATCACAGTAAGAGCCACAAATATACCTGTGTGCATAATGAGTGCCACGAGTATGAGCAAATAGGATCCTGTCACTGGACAATTGTGTCACTCACCAGAATCTGCCTCATGTTTGGCCAACTTATGATTTGGGAAGAGAAGAGCTGAATGCTTTCATTAAACTGAAGGGAATAAGAGATTTGTAGACCTTGTAAACAATCAAACCAGTGTTTCAGAGAGATTTCATTATTTGAGTTATTTATATGATTCTGGGGGAGACTGGGATCCAATATAACTAATCAGAAGAAAAATATTAATCTTAATACAGCATGATGGCTCAGCTTGAGTAGAGGTAAGGAGGATTCAGGGAAGCTAGCAAGAAAAGAGTTGTACTACTTAATACTGGAATGTGTGTAAAAAGGGCTGTTGTTAGGCTCCGCCCCCTGATGATTTAAGTGGCTGCATCATCAAAGGGGGCATGACCAATAGCCGACAGGGGCGTGGTGAATAGGGAGAAGCGCCAAGAGAAGGGAGCCATCTTCTAGCCGGGACCCAGGAGGTGGTCCTGGATCCCCAGTAAATTTAAAGGCAAATGTGGCAAGCACCCCTGTACGCAAACTTGCTAGCCCAGTGAGGGCAGTTATGGACCCCTGTATAGGGAATGAAGCCTAGCAAGGGCAGCAACAGCTCCACTTTACCCTGTAAGGGGTGGTAAGCAAGGGGGTAAGAGCCTCCAATTATGCAAGAGAGCCCTATAGTGAAGAATAGGGCTGCCACTTCAGAGGTACCACAGAAGTGGCACCTGTGCAGCATGAGAGAGAGCATGGAGAGGTGCAGCACTAGTATGACAGTGCGACAAGAGGGGGAGAGTCCCCCACTACAAATGCCAGCAGAAAGTTAGAGCCTTTGGAGGAGAAGCTGATGAAAAAGTGTGCATGAGAGAGAAGGGCATGGATGATTTGCAGCCAGAGACCCGGGATAGGGGTGAGTGAGTGGCAACTGCCACTGAAGCACATTTGTACAACAGCAGCGGGATAAAGAGAGCCCCTGGATAGAGTCCCGATGAGTGTCAGCATCCGGGTACAGTTCATGGCCAGATGCCCTGTAACTTTACAATTCATTTTTAGAACAGAATTACCCTAATTATATTCTAGATAAAGCTCTTGAAGAAGTGGAGGAATTTGATAGATCAAGTTTATTTATATGTTCTAAAAAACATAAAACTTTTGATAATTCGCTGGCTTTTCTAACAAGCTTCAATAGTCTTGCTGGGAACATCAAATCCACCGTGAGAAAGAATGCTACACTATTGGAACTTGATGAATATATTGGCCCATATATTAAAAAGAACAAGATTACAATATTCAAAAGATCCAACAATCTGAAGGAACAGTTAGCTCCTGGGGGTAAATGTATCAAGGTCCAATTTTGCAAATCCAGAAATTTTATTGTGAGAGTTGAAACTCGCAGATGTATGAAGCTTAGATTTCATGCAAAATCGCCAGAGTTGTGCTTCAGTCAAAATCGCTATTTGCAAAACCGCCAGAGATCAAACTCCCGACTGTTTGCCACTGCAGCTATACAAGTCTCAAATGTATGAAGCTGCGAGTAAGCAAACTAAGGAAAGTTTGCTTGAAAACACGCCAGATACAACACACTGCTTAATAGCAGCGTGTTGTAGAAACACATCACTGTTACACTGCCCTGGCAGTGTAAAAATGGTAAAGAACAGATAAAAGTTTAAAAAAAAAAAGTGTGGGGTCCCCCTGCTATTCCAGCTTAACCCTAGTGCTGCCTGACTACTGCTGGTTCCGTGAAAATCGGGGAAAAATTTTGCGTGGGGTCCCCCCGATTTTCACTTAACCAGCACTAGGCAAACCAGCCAGGGTTGGCGGCACTATAGCAGTGGGACACGCAGCAGGGGTCCCCCTGCCATAATGACTAACCAACCCTTTACTGTTCAGCCCTGGGCTGGATTCCCTAGGGAGTGGGGTCCGCCAAAAAAAATGAGCGGGCCCCCCCCTAAAGACCCCCAGCCCAGTGCTGATAGCACTAGGGCTCTTCCTACTACCCCTGGGCTGTGGGTAGTAGGGTAATACCGGCGATAAAGTGTTAAAATAACAAACAGACGCCATTTACTTTTGTGGAACTGCAAGTTCCAGCCAGCCACGTTGGCCAAATCAGTGTGGCCATGCTGCTGCTTGTATAACTACAAGCACCAGCATACCCACGGCAGCCAGGGCATGTTGGCACTTGGAGAACCACAAGTGCCAACATGTCCTGACATCCCTGGCTGGCTGGGACCTGTAGTTCCACAAAAAAAAATGTTAAAAAAACTACAACACCCTTGTAAACACCACACATATTTAATAAAAATTAAAAACGCACAATAAACACAGTAACCACCCTCTTTTACATCACATATATTTATTAAAAATAATAAAACCCCAAATACTCACCAAAGATGTCTTCTTTCTGTACCAAATGTCCGCCTTGCCCCAGTCCCACAGTATTTGTACCTTCCAAAAGTCCTGGCTTTTAAATGTCCAAAACAAATCAAAGATCCAATTGTCCGGCTTTCCCCAGTCCCACATTATTTGTACCATCCAAATGTTCTGGCTTGAAAAATCTCTTCTTGCCTTCGCCCAGAGATTTGGTCTGGTGAGAAGTTTATAATTAAGAGATCATTGGATTGCCAATCCACTTTTGTGGTGTATTTGATTAATTGTGGGTGCGGCTTACAGTATGTTCGCCGTACCATAAGACCGGTCAGTGTACGTTTTCAAGAACACCGTTGCAATGTATTGAAGAACATCAAGACTCACCGTCTCTCGAACCATGTTTCGCAATGTCAAGAAAGTAGTTTGGCAGATCTCAAATTTAGAGCGATCGAACAGGTCACACAAACCCTTAGAGGGGGCGATTAATTTAATTTGTTGTGTAAGCAAGAGGCTTACTGGATTTTTAAATTGAAAACATTTACACCCCAGGGCCTTAATGAAACTATTGAGCTCAACAATATTTGTTGAATGTTTATTTTTAATTATTTAACATTGATTTATATACTAGTATTTGTTGTCTATTTTTTATATTTCTTATATTTTTATTCTCGCAGTGACAGTATTTTTATGCCGGTTCAGCGAATATTTTCTTGATATGGAGTTTATATTGTTTTAGTTGAGAAATCTGAGCCAAACATTATTTATTATTATTAGTTTTGATGTTTTATTATTTGCAGCTGTTGATATTAATACCTGTCTATGTAGAATGGTGTAGAATTATTGTATGTGGAGTTAGAATCTATGTTTATTAAGATCATTCTGTTCAAATCTTCGTTTTCACCCTTATTCTATATATAAGTGCATTTTTAGGGTGTATATAAATTTGATTGTTATGAAGATTCACATAATGACTGCAACAGCGGAATTATCAGCTGGGAGTGTATTTACTACAGCACGCTTATGGATGCATCTAAAGCTGTATATATTTTCATGAATAGCAACCTCTTATGATTGGTCCACCAGTATCACATGGTTACCGAGATTGGATCGGTTTACAATTCCCACGTGACTACGAGCACAGACTATGTAAAGCAGATCTTTACGTCTTGCTAATCATACCTCTGATGAAACGGCAAGCTGCTGAGAAACGCGTCAGATATATTGGATTCCAAGTGGCGATTTCCTGCAAGTGTTTGATCTCTATACCCCGGGGTTGAGCAATACTTCTGCGCTCCTAATTGGTGGAAAGTCTAATCTATCTTTATCTGGAGGCTGGACTCTCAATACCGTCTGTTCGGAGACCACGATAAGTACTAATACATCTTCAAAGGGTATAATTTTTCCTTTCATTGAAAGGGTTATACATATATGATTGAATGGTTCGCACACAAAGCTGTGCCTATTCGAACATTCTAACTCAGATGTGAGCTGTTCTACTAATCAGCGGACCCTTATATACTTTTTTGGTGTTGAAAGTACATTTTAATTATCATCCGTGAATTCCGATTTATTTACTCTCCAGAATTGACTTACATGATTTTTTACCACCCTATATATGCAGTTGTGTCTGCTCAAAAGATCACAGTCTACATGTGAATGGATTTATCGCCTGTTATATTTTATATGAATCCAATTTATGCAGAAATAATTTTTTTTTATATATGTGCTCTGTTTATTAAGAGGATAGGACAGAGATGCCAATAGTCCTCTAATTTTTATGTACTCATTGTTACATGTTATTATTCAGATTGTCTGATTATATGTGATTTTAGAATAAATGATATTGTTATATTATTTGTTTTCAATTTTGCGCTCTTATTGTGTGTTTTTTATATGTATATGCTTATGTTCAGGTCCCAGAGCCTGTATTGAGAGCTGCAACTGGTTGCAAATATAATTGTTTTACATTAGGTTATTTTGAGCGCCCATTTTCTATTTTCTGCTTATTTCAGATACCCTGTTAGACTGATTCATGTGTCCTAAGCAGAAGGGAAAGTGCCTATAATGAGATGATGCAGAAATCCCTGACAACTGGGATTTGTAACAACTATAAAAAATTCTGAAAGTGTTCCACCAAATAGTTAAATGCAGCTTCAGCACAGAGATGAAGGGAGATCCCTGGATAATGGGGAATTACTCTGTACAGCAGCAGTAGGAGCCCCCTTGGAAGGCACCCCCCTATTTGAGGGGGGTCATTCATTTCCATGGGGATTTTAGCTATTGCGCTAGTGTGGCTACAAGTTGAAAAGGAAGGTCCCCGACGTAGGGGATGGTGCACACAAGCGTAGTGCAAGAACATCTGCACCATGCCTATCTGCCTGTGTATATGATTAGCTCTGCTGATACTGTGTAATGACTGTTCCTACAACATCGAGTGCCTGAACTGTTAGAATTTTTTTACTGCTGCAAAGTGTGTGCTGGAGGAGATGAAGTGGTCATATAACCTTTACCTGCAACCGTTATGCTCTTTTGTGTTGGAGTAGAAAAGAAGTTCAATAAAGTTTTATTCTTTATGAACTGAGATGGCCTGGCGCCCAATATTTCATTGCACTGCACCACACCACTGCACTAGAGTCTGCCCACATGTGACTGTGTTAAACACCCGTGTATTCAGAGGAGGTCCTTTGGTATTGGTTGCCCGTACCCACCAGCTAGCTGGGGCAAAACGTACTGACTGTAATTGCAATATGGCCTACAGAGCGACCCTTCACATGTGTTCCAAATCAAATTTAGTACACTTGAAGTGTAGATTTCACAGTGGGCTATTGATTGGCTTGTACTTTTGTTTGTTGATTGTTTGTATTATTGACTGCTAATGATTGATGGTGTTATTGATTGTGTTATTGACCTGTGGTGTTGTTGATTGTGATGGATATATAAGAGGTAGTTATTAGCATTGATGTGGAAAATTATTAACCTTAAAGCAGTAGAAGAACAAACTGGAGCAGCAGAAGTGAAATATTTTTGTCATGATTGGTGGTGATCAACCTGGGCAAGACTTAGAAATGTAATAAAATAAGCATCTCCTTAATATAGAAATATAATGCATTGTGCACATGAGCATTAATAATTTTCATCTCTCCTCTATTTATCCTTATCTCCATTCACCACTGAAAAACAGATCAAAGCAAAGAAGAATTGACAGTATAGAATCTAAAATCTAAATATGGTTCACTTTATCCTGTCCCTTCACTAGACTTGCTAAGCTGGCTCTATGGCCTATATCAGGTCTCTCCATAGAGATCAGTGATCTGTGTGATTATTTCTTTTCAGAATAGATTAAACATGGTAATACATAATGTCAGCTGTTTCAGGTAAGTGAACAATATAAATAACAGATGTGAGCTGCTCTATATACCATTTACTGTTTTGAATGTAAATTATAATAACCAATCTTTCTCCTAATATTTTACTATTGCATGGAATTATTCTTACTGTACATTTTATGATTAGTTGTTTAAGATTACGGGCATATCCCGAGGATTACGGCATCGCGCGAACACGCATATAAAGGGCAATTACGATACTGCCACATTGCAGATTTCCCTTCACAACCTAATGGGGTGCTGTGATGATTATGTAGTATATCTAATGACTGATTGTTAATTTCTGTTGAATTCATTTATGACAGTGTGAATATTTTATGTAAGCTTGTAATGTAATCTCAACGTGTGCTTTGCTAGATGACATGAGTTTGAACTTATGCAAGTGTCATTAATATTTTGAAAATAGCCAGGACTGGGATAGATAAGGATGTTGGAGTAGTTTGAAGCCCCAAAGTTGTAAACCATCAAGCCACTAAAGCAGAGCAGAGGTGATATATATATATATATATATATATATATATATATATATATATATATATATATATATCTTAGTGATAGATAATTTACTTTGGAAAGCTCTGTGTCATTTTTGGAATCAATCTGGCTTAATTGAAAATGTAATTCCTAAGGTGGGGGTAAAGAACCTTTAAGAAGGGTTTAAAATCTTCTGCTTTAGACATTACATTGTGCATTTTCACGAGGGGGTCTATCAAGTTTATAAGTCCCATCTTTCTCAATTGTGTCATCACACACCATGTCTTAACTAGTAAGTAGTGACTTTTATTTCCTATTTTATTTTCTGAAACTTATTTGTGCAACATATTGTATGTCATTTTATTAAGTTTTGTAACTAAGCCTTGGAAGCATTTTTCAGATTAAATACATTTAATCTAGTGTGTTCTCCACGATTCTTTGTGAATTTACGAAGCCCAGGGAGGCTCATGCTACATGTGTTTGTGATTTAAGTATGAAATATTAATAAGTGGTTCTAGTGAATGTAAAGACACCATAATAAATCCTGTATGGTGACAGAAAAGGTGTATTCATTGCTAAGTAGCTAAGGTGACGCCAATCACGGCCAGCTGTTCAGATTGCTGTAACTGGGACAGGCTGTGAGTTTGTGATAAACTGGCTGGCAGCTTGGTGGGATTGATAATATTTTTCTTTTTATCATAAGAAGTAAATTAGTGGGATGTAATTCTAGAGAGAGTCAGCATCCTAATTGACCGGAGATTACGCTCAACAGGGCCATCTTTTCCATTGGGCACGATGGGCAGGTGCCCGGGGGCCCCAAGGGCAAGGGGGCCCCATATGCAGGGCTCTTAATTAGATTAAATAACCCTGCAAAAGAAAAAACCTGCAAAAAAAAACCTTCAAGGGTCACTGAGCAAGTACATCTATCTATCTCTATCTCTATATATCTATATCTATATCTATATCTATATCTGTATCTCTATACATCTATATCTATATATATATATATATCTATATATATATCTATATATATATATGTAGGGGCCCCAGTGCACTGCTTTGCCTGGGGGCCCATAATGTTGTTAAAATGACCCTGACGCTCAAGGCTTACAAAATTTTAAATGACATACTGCACATATAGTTTCTGCCTCCCCCCCTTTTTCTTGTTTTCCTTTTCTATTTTTTATTTGGTGGAAGTGTGAGGTCCATAATGACCCCTGGCTATAAACAAAGGGAAAAGGACAATCTTTTGGCTTTGTGTGTTGTAAGAGGACTTGTTGTCGTCTCCGGCAGGAACAGAGAGCAGCTAATTCAAGCGTTTATGGAGGCTGATCAGAAGCTAAGTGTCAGAAAAGGCAGTGGAGAAATCCTCTCTGCTTCATTAGAGCAGTCAGCACTGGACATTACCACAAATATTTCTGTTGAACCAAATGAGGAGTCTACCCTGGACAGTTACCTTCACAATGCTCTCAAACAGCTGAAGGATGCCGATCCTGCAACATCACTGAGGCTGATCTAGCAACTCCATGAGGTTGCAGAACGCCGAGCAGACAGGGTGGCTGCCGAACGCGATGCAGACCGGGAAGCTGCAGAGAGACAGTCACTGCAGACAGTGCGGCAGGAGAGCAACAAGCTGAACGCGAACACCAGCTGGAGCTCGCCAGGCTTAGCAGCCCGTTGGCCGACCAAGGTCCGGGTAGAAAAAAACCCAGGCATGACCAATTTCCCATGTTGGAAAAGTGCGGTGACCTGAGGAGATTTGAAAAGACTTGCCGCCAGTTTGAGATGGACTCCAGTGAATGGGCCAGCTATTTAACTCCTGGACTGAGAGGGAAAGCTTTGGAAGCGCTTGCAGACCTTCCCCGGGAACTGCCACGTGATTATGTCGCAATTAAGAAAGCTTTGATACTTTGTTTCAACATAACTCCTGAGACTTACCGACGGAAATTCTGAGACTCAAAGTGCAGTCCCTTTGATACCTATGCCTGACTGTTAGCGCAGTTATCATCCACAATGCATCAATGGTTTGAGGGATTGCAGGTACTGTACTATTATAAGCTAAAGGATCTTATTCTCCAGGAGCAGTTCCTCACACTGTGCCCAGCTGAGGTGAGGGAATGGGTTGTAGATCGTGACCCTAAGACAGCGCAAGTGACTGCTAGCCTGGCCGACAAGTACATAGTTACCAGGGCTCTTGCAATGAAGAAAATTTGGGGAGCGCCAGGGCAAACTACGTGGAAAGAGAGGCAACCAGGTGGATCACCCCTGAGTTCCCCGTCAACCAAACCAGCCGTTGCGGCACCTTTTGGTAGGCGAAACCTGTTTTGGCAAATGCCCGCAGATGTTTTACATGTGATGAAGTGGGGTACCTAAGTGTCAATTGCCCCAGAAAGAAGAAAACAACTCTTTCTCCTGTGAGAGGCCCAGCAAGAAAGCTAGTGCCGGCCGTCCTGTGTGCAGCAGGACCCCAAGAACACCCCAGAGACAATCTGCAAGTGGTTAAGGTAGGACACCAAGTCTCACTTGGGTTGTTAGACTCTGGCGCAGACCTGACTCTTGTACATCCAGCTCTAATGAGCCCAGAGAACATTATTCCCGGGAAGACTATTGCTGTGCGAGGAGTGGGGGGGCTTACATTCTGCAGTACCCTTAGCCAGAGTGTGCCTAGATTGGGGATCTGACAGAGGAATACGAGACATTGGAATACTAGATAATCTGCCTGCCACGGTACTGTTGGGAACTGATTTGGGAAGGATGCATGCTGCTTATATAAATGAAAGTGATGTCGTTTCTGATGCACTGGTGCAACCTAACCCTATTCGTTCCCATGTGAATTCTATTAACCAGAATTAAAATAAGTGCAAAAATATATAATAAAATTTCATGTGCTGCTCAGAATACTTATGCAGATTTGCAGCTACCTGTGATTGAGAGAGAAGGCTTATGTGTCAGTGTGTTTGATGATAAAGATCTTGTTGGAGAGACTAACACTTAGAATCCCCTTGGTTGTGAATTTGATCAGGGCAAAATGTGTAAAATTGTGCCTAAATGTGATACCATGTCTGCTATTGTTTTAGATAGTCAGATCAATTTACTTGTGCCCAGTTCTGAAGGTGACCCAAAGTGTGAAAATGTATTCAATGTCTTAGCAGTAGTGATCCGGAGAGCAGCACAGAGGAGCTGTGTATTAACCCCTGAAAGTATGGAGGGAAGTCCACTAGGCGCTAATTCACCTCCACCCCCTCCCTCACTGTACCAGCTGCATATTCAGGCAGTGATTTTTTTTTAAATCCAGTATTTTTATTGAAATTTTTTAAGATATAAACATACTAAACAACAAAAAGAAAAAAAAAACAATCGCATACATATCGGAATTAAATGACGGAATTTACAAGATTACATTAAAGCATAATAATAATAAATGTGCTATATTCATTCAGGATCATACATCGTAAATGCTTATACATAAGTATGTTACACATGCAGGGTTTATTACATGGACTCAGATACTTATTATAAGAACTGCGGTAGACATACATTTAAGTAGATAGAGCATCTGTACTAGATGACATAGGATAGAATGGAGACTCTAACCATCTGTACAATATATGTCGTTTTATTGTCGTTTTGCATTTTAAATGTATTGCATTGCATAGCGTATGTGTATTTCCTGAATTGCGCATGTGTACTTCCGGTTTTGTTTCCACGTGTTTAAACAGTCGTTTTGATAGTTTGTTACATGTATAGTATAATCACTTGTTAAAGCCTCTGAAAAGATATTACTATTGTTTGGGAAATTATTTTTCTGCACAGAAAACAAAGGTGTATATTGTGTGATTGTGTGATTATAAAGAGAAGACACTGTAAATGAAACAAAGGCTCTGTTTGAAAAGAGAACCTTTAAAGAAACCTTTGTAGTGTTTTGTTGTGTGATTATAAAGAGAGGAAACTGGAAACAAAGGGTCTGTTTGAAAAGAGAACAGTTAAATAAACCTTTGTGGCAATCTGTTGTGTGATTTAAAGAGAAGAGTTGATTTACTGTTGAAAAGAGACAGGGAATATTGGTTGCTGCCTGACAAGGCGGGCTGGACGGCCGAGGATTGGTATACAGTGAAGGCATACTGGAAACGAAATAAAGGCTCTGTTTGAAAAGAGAACAGTTAAAGAAACCTTTATACTGTAAATTAAACAAAGGCTCTGTTTGAAAAGAGAACAGGGTATAAATAGACGCAGGAGCGAAAACAAGAGTTTTTCGTCGCATTCCCAATAGTAATTACAAAGCTTACCGATAGTATCTGTAAGCGGTGCGATCGGACCGCATGGTTGATTGTGCAACCGTGATTGTGACTTGGGAGTTGTGGGGGGAAATACGCTGCAACCACTGATATTATAATAAATATTGAGTGCTAGCAGTTGTAAAGTACCCAAACTGGAAAGGCAGGGTATTGAAGTTGATACTTTTCTAATCCCAGTTGTTGTGTAGTGGTGTGTTATGGAACCGCTAGAGATGGTCAGGGAAGTGTTGCATAAGGAATGTTCGATTGGTTCGGCGAGGTATATTATGCATAAGAAATATGGTGAGTACGCATCGGTGTACTGTGACGAATGAGTCACGATGACCCGGGAGTGTGTGAGACCTTTTCCCAAGGACGGTAGTTTTGATTTAGAGACACTAAATACTGTAACTGATAAAATATGGTTATCGAACCAATGGAAAAGAGAATTAAACATTATGACTGCTTAAAACTGTGGCAACAGGAAGGTAATAACATGTGGCAGGGTAATAATACATGCGTACAGGAAGTAAGCAATCCGGAAGTAAGTGTTGCAAAGCATGGTGAACTGAGGCAAGCGCGCACCCCGCCACAAAATGCGGTTGCGGTGGTAAGTACAGCTGATACTAAAAATGTTAAAAGTGTAACTAGTAATTTGTGTGATGTATTAAGTTATGTTAAGAGTAACGTTTCAGAAGAAGAAAATGAGCCCACCGTCATTTCAGCCATTGCCCATGGCAGTAGCATGCAAGAGACACCACACGGACAAGGAAAAGGAACGGTCCCACAAGCAGGGGCAGCGGCTGAAATTGGTAAGAATAATGTAGAAATTAATACAAGGGGAAACATTCATTGTACTGCAACAGTAATTCCAGCAACTAGTCCAGACTGTAGTGATTTGGTAGGTTTACATCCTGTCCGCACAATAGCAGTTTCTAATGGGAAGGCGAACAAAGATGGTGTAGTTCCCATAAAATATGTAGTAGTGCATTGTCCATGGACTAGGTCTGAATTGTTTTCAATTATGTCTGATTTCCCTGATCCTAAAAAAGATTTGGCCAAGTGTCAGAAATTTATTAGACATTTAGGTAATGCACATGAGCCAACTAATAAAGATTGGTGAATGGTGTTGAGGGCCGGTCTTCCTCTTGATACTGATATATAAAAGTTAATTAAGGATTGTATGTTTGAGGAGGATAGATCCTTCACAGAGGATGATAATCAGGAAAATATTAAATGTATAATCCCACAGTTGGTCATATATTTTTTAGTAATAGTGGACTGGAGAAAAAATTTCACTATCAAACAAAAAGGTAGTGAGATTGCAGTTGACTATTTTGCTAGAGCTCTGTCGGTCATAACTAAGTACATGGGATACCAGATATAAAGGAAAATGTGCAACACAGGAAAGTAACTGTTACAATACTAATGGATGGTCTTAGGGAGGATCTAAAGACCAGGGTACAAACCTCTTTGCCTAATTGGAGAGGCCTCACATTAGATGCAATTAGAGAGTCTGCCGTGGAACATGATAAGAACATATGTAAAAGGAAAAGGCACAGCGTGATAGGCTAATGATGGTGAGTATCCATCATCATCATCATCATCATCATTTATTTATATAGCGCCACTGATTCTGCAGCGCTGTACAGAGAACTCATTCACATCAGTCCCTGCCCCATTGGAGCTTACAGTCTAAATTCCCTAACATACACTCACAGACAGACAAGGGTCAATTTTGATAGCAGCCAATTAACCTACTAGTATGTTTTTGGAGTGGGGGATGAAACCGGAGCACCCAGAGGAAACCCACGCGAACACGGGGAGAACATACAAACTCCACACAGATAAGGCCATGGTCGGAAATTGAACTCATGACCCCAGCACTGTGAGGCAGAAGTGATAAACACTAAGCCACCGTGCTGCCCAGGCTTTAGAAAGATTACATTCACAACCTCAGACTTATAACACCAACTATAAGGGACAAAAGAAACAGAAGTCTTTGAAGTATTTTAACTGCCTTAAGGAGGGACACTAGAGGAGGAACTTTAGAGAGAGAAGATTAGGACCACCTAAGGGTAAATGTTAATCTGTGGTAAGTATCATTGTGCAGGTTTAGAAAGAAATTTTCTTAAAAGTATACTTTTTAGTTATTGCTTGTTTGTTTTATGTTGTCTTGTGTTTACTTTCCTGATCACTGGCCAATAGTAAGGAATGAAAATGTTTGTTTTTCGTTGTTATTTGAAAATAACTTTATCTTGTTCTTCTTTTCCCATAGATAAAGACAAACTAAGAAATATATGCTTAGTAATTAAGGGGATTGATAGAGGAGTATAAAACTTTCTCTTGAAAGACAAATTAACAATGGATCATTGTAACACTCTTTTTCTTTTAGTTGCAGTGGCTCGTGATAATTTATTTGGCGGAGATTCATTATTTAAAATGAAATGTGTTCATACCCTGCTCTAATGTTGTTTTGTGTATTCCAGACACACATGGGAATCACAAAGAGTTAGTTTTGCACTTCTCTATAATAGTCAGGAAGTCTATCGCAAGGTATATAGGTAGTGTGATCATGAGATACTGAGTTCCATACCAGCTAACGATGGACAACACTGGATGGGATGGGTGACGTAACCCCACAGTTAAACTTGAGAAGAATGGGGAGGAGTCATAGTTTAGTGAATAGCTAAGGGGATTAGTGTAAAAAGTAGGACTATTTTCCCATAGTGTCCAATCCAGCTGTCATTTTGCTGTAAAATCTCATACTTTGCTTCTTTACTTCTCTGCTTTCTGTTTATCGGCAAAATCCTTTGATGTTATTATTCGTTGCTTTCCTATTTCTCAGTCTTCACATCTCTGTCAGTATCTCATTCTTTTCTGTTAAAGAGATACAAACACACGTAGACATGGTCTCATTCATGGGGCCAAAGACATTTGTGACATCAGACAGAGTTTGGGATACACACATTAGATTGACATAAGTCACGGAAGTAGCTAGGAGTTTGTTTTTATGTGTATAGAAGCTGCTGATTTTAAGCAGAGAGGTTTTTACTGTGAAAATATGATTCATGTTTTACAGATTGCATATCTTTTTCTCTCCTGTGTAAGCTGTGCCTTTATATATATGCACAAAGGGTAGTAGGAGACAGGAGACTGGCTGGAGGTAGACATACAGATATGCATCTCTATGTAGAACATTGGAGTAGGATTTTTGCCACAAGACATGACATAAGTGAAACCCTAGAAAATGTTAAATTTTCATGTTGTTATATTTTTCACCGTTAGACAGACATGTACTGGATAATTGTTATAATTGACGAGTGTTATAGAAATGGACCCCTTCGCCCTCCTCACTTAACCAAATAGCTGAACATGTGGGATTGAAAATGGCATGTGAGTTGGCAGAGGGAAAATCAATTGATATACATTGGTCTTCAGTATTTTTCTAGTATAGGGGGCGACATTGAGGCGACTGAAGAACTTTTATGACAATGGTAGTACATAAGTAGAACTCACATTATATGGAGGACTTGTGACAGTGACACAGTTATCAACTGCAGTAGATGGTAGTTAAGTCCACATTAACACACATTACTGTACATGACTGTCACACCAGGACGGACATAGCTGTCAAATAGACAGCAGAATTTTATGTGACAGCTGATAAATCTATGTTTTGTTTTGTTTTTCACACACCCATACACAAACAAATTAGTTAATATATGAGATTTGTGCTACCTGAAGAATAAACAGTCTGGAAGGTGAAGGTAGGTGGTCAGGAGTCTTCTGGACCCTGGATATATGGACACGGTAGACCAGTAGCTCCAACAGTGTATCTTCCAGACCTAGCGGAGGCAGCACATGTTCTGGCTCAGCTGGGTACAGAAGGTATTTGCATGCTGGTAAGAGTATATGGGTATGCATCAGATGTTTCTTCTCAAGCTAGTAGGATGGCAATGTCCTGTTTTGAGTGAGAGAGTGTCAGGAAGACAATACCAATAGAGCCATCCCATACCCATCCTACAGATGGACTTTCTCCAGGTAAAACATATCCACGTCATCCAATTTACCACCTTGCAGGATCCTCAAATATGTACAGGTGTACTGATGAAATATATCTGGGTAAAGGTGTATTGAAATGTTTCTAATGTATTGCTGTGCCATATTCAGGGCTTTTGTTATTCGCTGTGGTATCCCTAGAGTTATAAAAGGTGATAGGGGTATTCATGTTATTGGTAATAACTGTATAGTGTATGAGCAGTCATAGTGAGTTACATACGTTTGATTAGCCACAAACCAGTGGGGAAATAAAGTAATGGAACCAGCTATAATGAATTGAATGGAATGAGGGTTTAACGTTGATTGAAGTGGCTGGTATCTTCAGCCACTAGACCTCCCCACTATCAAAATCACTCCTAAACTGCATCTTAACATATCATCTTTTGAAATGTTTTTGACTTTTCTTGTGATGAGTTTATAAAGAAGAAACTGCTCTAGACTTTGAGAGGAAAAGCAAATAGTGAGACAGCAACTACGAACGTTCGAAACACAGTCTTCTGAGGTGTTACACTTACTGTTATGATGTGGGACTGGGATAGTAAGTTGTGGAACTGCAATTTCCTATGCTCAGGTTGTTTGACTGACAGGTACCAAGTGTTGACGACCAGCATCACGTCCTTAGGGGTAGCAGAGAGACACTGGTACCCATTCCATCCACTACAGAGGAGTCAACACCCGGAGAAGGTTCCAATTACACTTGTGAATCTGTTCTGGGAGACCACAATTGTACTTAACAACACCTGAGCCAAGGACTTTTCAAATACAGTTTTCCAGCATGAAGTAGTAGTTTTTCCTGTTTATCCTGTTCTGTGTTTCTCTCATCTCATTCTCTTTTCAGGACAGTCAATTCTTTCAAATGTGAAC
Source organism: Mixophyes fleayi (assembly GCF_038048845.1). Lineage (NCBI taxonomy): Eukaryota > Metazoa > Chordata > Amphibia > Anura > Limnodynastidae > Mixophyes > Mixophyes fleayi. The sequence goes on from NC_134406.1 coordinate 153,679,001, forward strand.
AAGTGACAGAGGCTGGTTCAGGTAGTGATATTGAGGAGTTGGGGATGAAGGAGAAGTTGGTAGCACAATTGGTCCAGCCAATTACTCTATGCAATTCAGGGGTAGAAGGAAAATTTGCTAACCCTGGAGCTTGGAGAAAGTGCAAGGGGCTATTGTCTGTGGAGTATTACGTCCGTACATACATTGACCCCATAGTTGAAGAGAGGTGCATCCAGCGATGCCAGTCCAGTAATATTCGGACTTGAGCAGGCATCCTTGAGAATGATTATCATTTCTGGGTGGGTAAGGTTGTAGACCAAACAGTGCCAGGTGTGCTCTCACATGCCTCAAAGATTATATCGAGTAGGACTAGTTCTCTTTCCACTAAATATTCCTGAGGTACCCGAATTATGAGGTGGGTGGTCTCTAGAGGAAAGGTAAGACAGCTTGGTCCCTTATTTTGGAGTCTCCCAATATTCGGCAAGCCGATCACTGTTTCACGTACTGAGAAACTTGAGTATTGGGAGACTGGGAAGAATGAACAGACAATAGCCCACCCCACAAGTGTTGATGACAAAAACTGTTGATATTATTAGAGTGTATATACTAACTCAGGCTGAAGGAAATTGTAAATGACATTGTTGATCAGTGTCGGACTGGGGCATGAAGGGCCCACCGGGGAATGCAACACTAGGGGCCCACCAAAGGGGGTGTGGTCAGCCATCATAGAGGGGGAACCAGACACTAGAGGGGGAGTGGTCAGTCCACGAAAGACAGCTAGCACCTTAGTGTAGTGAAAGTACAAGCCCCAGCATGCTTTGCCAATATATAGCAGCTTATTGCTGTAAGGATATGCTGGGACTTGTAGTTTCACAACACCTGGAGTACCACAAGTTAGCCAAGCCTGCACTAGACTCAGAACATTTGACAGACTGTCCTACCTGTTGTTGTCACTTTTACCACCTGTGGCTGCTGGTTTCTTTAGTTGCGGCTTGTCTGGATCCAGGAATATTGAGGGCCCTATTTGGAAAAAATAATGGGTACATTTAGAAATGCCAACCATCCCTGCCATTAAATCAACAGCACCCACATTCAATTATAGACCCAAACCACCTCAGCATTAAAGGTCCCATCACCCCCTCCCTATAGTGTTCTCTGTGCAGCCCCCCTCACTAGAGTTTAGTATAGTCAGCCCCCCTATAGTTTAGTATAGATAGGCAGCCCCCCTATGCCACATAGTAGTGCCCCCAAAACAATGCTATGCCACACGGTAGTGCCCACAATGTTACGCCATGCAAGTGTCCCCGATTCATATTATGCCTGCAATAGTCCTCTCAATTCACACACATTTTATATACCGTATTTATCGGCGTATAACACGCACTTTTTCCCCCCTGAAAATAGGGGGCAAATGATGTATGCGTGTTATACGCCGATATAATGTTAAGAAGCCATGTTTTTATAGCGTGTGGAGTGTGAGGCAATCAGTAGGCAACGGCAAGCCGCGCCTTCCTCACGTCTAATTCTCGCGGCCATCGGAGCGTAACCACGGCAACGCTCTGCACTGCGAGAGTTCGCTGTCTGAGGTAGGAGAACTTGTACCCGTCAGGTACAAGTAAAGTAGTGAAGTAAAGTGGGGTTTTGTGTACGGCGCAACAACGAACTAACAATTAAACAGATAAAATTCGGTATATAGTCATTTTAAAATAATTATATAAAGTGCTAACATGCTAATTCCCATATGTGAAAAACTGGTGATACAATAGTGCCAGCATGCTGGATCCAATATGTGCAAGTAATAAATATTACTGTATGTGCTGAAAATATTCTAAAATTATTTCTATAATATATATATATTTAACAAAGTGCTAGTGTATTACATAGATGTTGTGCAGCAGTGTGCACAGATTTAAAGGAGACCAGAATGGCAAAATAAATCTTCCTGAAATTTCCCTCTTAAAATGAAGATGCGTGTTATACGCCTGTGCGTGTTATACGCCGATAAATACGGTATATATATATATATATATATATATATATATATATATATATATATATATTGAGAACAGATGTAATGGGAGACCCCATATACTTTTTACGATGAGCGCTACCTTAGTACTTTCTGGTAAAAATAAAAAGATGGTGAAGAGGGTGATGCTGCCACTATTCCCAGGGGGTAGAGTATCCTGACAGTACTCAACAAAATGAAAATTTACAGGGTTTTATGGGATGGGCGCAAATCAGGGGGGAAGTGGGACACACAAGGATACAAACATACGCACCTATTTGGACTGTAATGTGTATCTAATATTGGGTGTGTGTAATGATCAACAAAGCTAAATTAATATCAAAACCAATACTCATAACATTGTAATCCAGTGTTATCAAGATAAAAAACTGTAATACATAAATGATTTTTTAGCACAAACAATATAAACAACTGGTTAAAGTATACTTACCCAAAAGTTGATTGATGCAGCCTCTCTGATCTTCTCCCTTCAGCCGTGCGGGAACATCAGCTGACAGGGTGAGTGGGTGGGTCACATGATCGCAGCTGCGATCGCATGTGAAAGGTGAAAGATGACTGACTGTCAGTGATAGCCAGTCATCCGCAGCAGCGGGGACGCCGGAGAGGAATGCGAGCACCCTGGTGTGAACAATGGGCCTCCAGGTAAGCTCTGCCCACATCTAAAAGGGGGTGTGGCTGTAAGGTAGCCGGGCCTACCGGTAATTTTACTGTTAGTCCTGTGGGCCAGTCCGACGCTGTTGTTGATAGACATAGGATGATGTTATTGGTGAACATGTCTAAGCTAAAAGGCATGCTTTGGATAGATGAACATGTTAGGCATGAAGAACTGTTGTTGGATATTCTATATTGTTGATACCTTTTCTATCGCACTCTACTAGGGCATACATCTCCAAGCTCCAGAGTTACATGTTCCATAGTAAAAGAAAAATAGTTTCTAGGAGTATGATTCTCTTTTATGGTAACCTGTCTGAGATCTACAGACAGAGTTGGTCATATGCAAAGGGGGGTATTGTCTGTGTAATGCTAATAGACCAGTTTAAACTAGTTCTTGGCGGGAACATTAGTATTCATCATCTGGAAAGCTGACCCCCACCCTTTGAAAGCTGACCCCCACCCTTGGAGGGGGTTGTTTGAACTTACCTATGGACTGCATTACACTGGACCTTCCTGAAGCCTGAACCTATGGAAACTTGCCAAGTCACCTGTATTTTATTTACTAAAACACCAAATGTATATATATTGCTCCCTGGAATCAGCTAGTCAGGCACTCTGACCACAGTCTTCAGGACTGAAGGACTGTCTAGCTGGATCCAGTGGACCGCAGCTATCACCAGCAGAGCGCAGCATATGTATCATGTATCGACTGTACTGTACTTATTTGTTTGAACTGTTATACTTTTGCTTTTGCTAAATAAATTGCTTGTGCTTTGAAACCACACAAATCGCATAGACAATGCTTATTGGAAAACGATGACATTACTTTAATCACAGATATATATGTATATACATATGTACACTTATACTTATACACACACACATATATATATATATAGCTTCACACTACCTTGGAAACTGAATATGACTTACGAGGGAGCTCAACTGTCTTGTCCCTCTTCTAGTGACTTTGGACAGATTGACTAGGTGTTACGACTCATGTTGGACGGAGGAGTGAACAGTGTGGCTCAGTGGCAGGGACAGCGCCTTTCACAATGGCAGAGGAACAAGCCACTCCTCACGGAAACTAGCCTCCTCTAATCTTATTTAGGTTAATAAATGGATCGTAAAGCGGATTGTCATCTTCTATAAATAAGGCAGAACTGTCCTCCTTGCTGTTTTTAACAACCATACCACACTAGCAAAGCAATATAGTGGGGTACACAACAGGGGTATGGAAAACTGTAAGTTTGTAACACAATATCTTTTTGGAAATCCAATTTGACTATGTTATACTTATATCACACATTATACACACAGGTATATATGTGGATGTCACTGTGATTGACAGATGACTGCACTCATAGGCCAATACAGATCATCTGCTGATTGAATTTTTGAATGTGCCATAAAATGATCCCATTGACTTCAAGAAGATCATTCTCAAGCATGTAGAGCCCAGATATTTACAAATTGAATACTCCTTTGTGGAAATGTGTTACCTTTTCTTATTGTGTTCAGCAACATTTGCACTTGCACATATTGTGCATCCAACATTCGCCACTATGTCTTTCAAAACATAAACTATCCATTTTACATATTATCATGTTGCCATGTTTTTTTATATCAGTAAGCAAAAAGAAATGACATACATAGTTAGCCCTCAAAGTCATTTATGTAACTTAAATAATGCTTTAATGAAAATTAAAACTCTGCACGGTACCAGTATAAACCATGTACAAGTCATATGACAATGTTTTGATTTATGCTTCAACATCAGAATATGATTATGATATTAATTAGTTGTAAAGTTTTTTTTTAAGTTATGGCAAACATCATTGTATCTTCTAGCTATGCAATTCAAAACAGCACCCTAGTAAAACCTACCTTCATTCTTGTGCTTAATGCATTCTTAATGCAGGCTGCATCTGTTAATACACTCAGCATATTTAGTTAATGTGCCAAATGGGACAATCACTTTACTTCTGGAAGTTCACTCTCCTAATTTTGGAACAATATACAACATGATATGTAGAACATACAAGTACTATACAATTGCATTTATATTATGCAATTTATCAAATTAAAAGTTGAACTTCAGATTGTATGTAATAAAGTTAAACTAATTAAGGAGATATGCTTGTTTCATCCTTATTGGCATGCTTTATATTACAAGATAAATTTTAATTAAATAATGGTCTCTGCAGTTATTAATTATTAATGACTCTGTCAAGGCAATTAATAATATAAAATGCACATTTCAAGATAACACTTTTACGTGGTAAACAAAGTTTTCATGTTTGATATAGAGAGATGTTTCAAATACTAAAAATTAGCACAGTTTACTCATTTAAGTAACATAATGAGTGGATAAAACTGTTTGGTAATGAGAGAAATAACGAAAGTGATTTAAACCTGACATATTTAATAGCTATTCAGTTAGCCATTGAAGGAAACACCTTTAAATCAGTTTTGTTAGTTTCCTAATTACAAAAGTGTTTGCCAATGCATCTATTTTATGGCTACTTCAGTACTGCCCCTTCTATGAAATATAATGAAAACTGAGGTGTACACAAGTAATCCTTTTTAAAATATTGAGAGACTAGAATATTGTATTTACTAATTAAATACTTTACAATATTATTGTTGTTGTTATTATCAAATATTATTTATTGGTTGCTAACATGTACCGTTGCTTTGTATGCAATGCAGTAATAAAAGGACATTGTATTGAGCATCCTTAAAAGGAGGATTATGAATAAGAGTAAATGAAACCCACCTACCAGATAGCTGTTATTGGATTTGGTGTGTATCTTTAATGGGATGATTTCATTTAAAACTGAAGCATTAAGGAAATAGAGAGAAGAGATACTGTATAAGCTTTATAGATTTTGTGATGCATGTGCTCTGTACACAGACAAGTTTTAAGAGAATATTTGAGAGTTTGGACTAGAGTGTGATGTTTTACGGAAGTTAATTCTGCAGGGAAGACTTTCCCCGGCAGAAGTCTAAATATATCTTGCCTATACACACAGTGGTATGAGGGGACCGGCTGGGTCAGATGGAAAAAGGACTATTTTTGGGCCCATGCAAGTGTCTTTTGCTTGGTGGCTTACCCATCCTCTGGGAAAAGTCACCTTCCTTATTGGCCATGGATCCTTCTCCCCTACCCTCCTTCTAGCCTATTGAGTAACCCGGTATCACATAGGATGTGCACCACTTTACAGGTGCTGTCCCATGTGTGCAGAAGAGCAGCGCACGGGATGAAACAAGGTAAGTGGGGACGGGAAGCATGTTCATACGGTGTGTGTGTGTGTGTGTGTGTGTGCATTATGTCTATATGATGTGTTTTTGGGGAGCATGTTAATACAGTGTGTCCAGCATGTCAATATAACATTTGTGTGAGAGTGGGGAGCTTGTTAATACAGTGTATGTGTGTGTGTGCAGCATGCTAATGTAATGTGTGTGTGAGTGGGAAGCATGTTCATAAAGTATGTATGTACAGCATGTCAATTTAATGTGTGAGTGGGAGGCATTATAATAGAGTGTGTGCAGCATGCCAATATAATGTGTGTGAGAGTGGGGAGCTTGTTAATACTTTGTGTGTGTGTGTGTGCAGCATTTCAATATAATGTGTGTGAGTGGGAAGCATGTTCATATAGTGTGTGTGTGTGTGCAGGATGTCAATGTAATGTGTGAGTGGGAGCATGTTCATACTGTGTGTGTGCAGCATGTTAATATAATGCATACTTGCCAAATTTTCCTTATTGGCTTCAGGGAGATCCCAGGGGAGTTGGGCGTGCGGGGGCAGGGCTTGACAAATCACATCATTCTGGCTCTGTCCCCTAAATGATTGTCACAAATTTGGCCAATTACAGCAGGGAGAGGGGCTAAGATGACACAATGCACAATGTTTGCGCCATAACCGCCCCTAACTTATCTACTGTGGGGACAAGAACTGGGAGGTTACCCTGCTCTCCCAGGAGGTCTCCCAGAAATGTGGGAGTCTCCCGGACATTCCGGGAGAGTAGGCAAATATGCGTTAAAGAAAAGCAGCTAATGAATCTCTAGAGACTGAAGTGTCTATTACATTTATGTCTCCATTACTGAAGTCATGTTGTCTTATCTGTCAGTCTTTGATTAAATCTTGGTCACCATGAAAATGGCCACCTCCACAGGCATCAATACATGGACATAGGACACAATTTCTGAACTGTGTCATCATGCCACAGATGGCGAAGCCAACCACGTCTTGTACTGGCTCAGCATCAGGGAGAATGCCAGACTCTTCAGGGAGTGAGGGAGATCACCCCTATTTCAGGGAGTCTCCCTGACATTGAAGGAGAGTTGGCAAGTATGATATAATGTGTGTTTAGGGAGCATGTTAATACAGTGTGTGCAGCATGTCAATATAATGTGTGTGTGGGGTGCATGATCATACAGTGTCCATTTGTTTGTACAGCTTGTCAATATACTGTGTGTGTGTGTGTGAGTAGAGAGCATGTTAATACAGTGTGTGTGTGTGTGTGTGTGTGTGTGTGTGTGTGTGTGTAGAACATATAAAATAAAATGCAATATAAAATGAGGTTTGTTTTTTGATGCATTATTTATTTTTATTATTTAAATTTATTAATTGCAATAATAAAGTATCACTGTATTAAGCAACTATAAAATGGCCTCTTTTTATATTGATAAGTATATATCATACCGAAAACACCTTTTAAGGATGTGACCCCACTTATGGACCTGTGCCGTGTGCTTGCCCCATGGGTAAAAGTCTGTCAGGCAGCCCCTGGTGATATGCAATCTGATTTTGTCAAAATTGTTTAATATATCTGCATATATGGTCCCAAAGGAGTCCGTATATATTATACGAGTTTTTGCATCCATTCATAAATACAAAAATAATGCCTGTAAATGGTTTTCAACTATAGTAGTCCCTTTACCTTTACAGTTAGCAGGTTCACAAATATTCAGCTGCCTCTAAGTCTAATATTCATATTATAGACAATGGCAAAACTACCACTACAGCAGGGGTTGTGACCACTACAGACCCTTGAGTTGAGGTTTGCTGTGGCAATGCTGGACCACCCTCCTGAGGCATCTTCTCTGCTTTTTTGAGCATGCTCTTGGACATGCGCAGTAAGTATCCATACTAATTCAAGCCCTGTTCTTATGTAGAAGTTAATGGCACCAAAAAGTTTTGGTAGCATGCATGCATTTCCCTTATATCTACATATGTGTGCACATGTAAAATGGATAGTGTTAGGAACTCCTAAGCCAGTACAGTGAAACTCGGGGACTACTCCGAAGGCCCGGTGTTCGCTGGAGCCCCTAGTGGTGGGGACAGACTTGGCTGCGGGCAGACCGAGGGTCGAGTAACGTATACTGACTTAAAGGAGCACCCAGGAGTGGAGTGATTGGCGGGCTGTAGTGAAGAGGAATCCAAGGTCAAAGGTCACTAGCACAGATACAAAATCCAGGGACAAGCGAAGGGTCAGACACACAGGCAAAGAAGCAAAATCCGGAATCCAGGCAAAAAGGTCAAGGTCAGAAGAGAAGGTTCTCAGGTCCAGGAACAAGCAGAGGTCAAAACACGGGTAGTCAATCCAAGGTAGCAATAACCAAACAGAGAGAACAAGCAGGCAGCAGGACTGAGGGCAGAACGCTATAACCGGCAGTGAGGCTGCAGACCTCACTGCCCTAAATACCACAAGCCACCAATCAGAGCCTAGCTCTGAGCCTCACACAGCCCCCATATTAATTACATTAATCAGCCCACAGGCTGTGTTAAATTGCGCGCATGCGCCCGGTCACTAGTACCGCCGGGACGCAGCGCCAGATTAGAAGCGTTGGACCGTTGCCTTGGCAACGGCCGACCAGGAACTGGAAATGGCCGTCACCTTGACGACCGGGACGCCAGAGGACCCAGGAAGCAAGCCGCAGCGGCTCGTGACAGATAGTTTAATTATGTCTTTGCCACGATCTGCCTCCATTTGCAGCAGCATCTCCCTTGTGGATGCTGGTTTGTCTTCTGAAGATCCTGCCTGCTAAGGAATAAGCTTCTATCATTACATCAGGATCTTAATTGCCTGTGGCTGGCCTTTAAAAAAACTGCCTTTCCCTGCAAACTGTGTCAGTTCATCAACCGTATTTTTTGCTGCTGGTTCCTTAGTGTAAATTCTTTGTTCTGATCCAGACTGACTTCCTGGTATTGATTGCTTTGTCCCTCAGTTTTGCACCTCAACTCATGTCCAGGACCGAGCTTTTTTTGACTTCACTCCTGCTTTCTCCCTGGCGTCATTATGGAGCTTCTGGCTTTTGATGCCTGGCTTGCCTGATCCTCCTTTTGTCTGATTCTCTCATGTGTCCTCCAGTGCCCATGTCTAATGGTTAACCTGGACATCTGTGCTACCTGTGCCTGCAGACTATTGCTACTACCTAGTAAGCCAGTCTCTTTGTGCCGGCACTTCACCTGTAATATCTGCAAACCACTGTTTAACTTGGAAAACCAGAGTTTCCAGCTTCTCTGCTTTATCTGGCAAACCATAAAACCAGTATCTCCAGTCCACAGTATAACTTGGAATACCAGAGCATTTAGCTTCCCAGCATAACCTACTTACTCTGCCTAACTCATACCTGCGGTTTAACTGTTGGGTCAGATGTTCAGTACTCATTTCCCTTAGCTACCTGAGTATCCTCGGATACTGTTTTTACTCTTTCTATGGACTTGACTTATTTGCCTTATAATTTCTGCATCTCAGTTTATACCTGTATGATCTGTGTTGAAAATAAACCACTTTGTTCCATTTCACATTACTCTCCATGGTGATTCATACTAGGAATCCTGACAGTCTTGATAGTCACACAGTGGAGAATGTGGGATGCATGCATATGTGCAGGTGCAAATAGGACTGATCATAATAATAGGAGCCAACCCATGTGCATCATGGGGGATTCAATCAGTAAATATCTGGGCTCTACATGCTTGAGAATGATCTACTTGAAGTCAATGGGGTCATTTTATGGCACATTCAAAAATTCAGTCAGTGGATGATCTGTATTGGCCCATGTGTGCGGTCATCTAACAATCACAGTAAGAGCCACAAATATACCTGTGTGCATAATGAGTGCCACGAGTATGAGCAAATAGGATCCTGTCACTGGACAATTGTGTCACTCACCAGAATCTGCCTCATGTTTGGCCAACTTATGATTTGGGAAGAGAAGAGCTGAATGCTTTCATTAAACTGAAGGGAATAAGAGATTTGTAGACCTTGTAAACAATCAAACCAGTGTTTCAGAGAGATTTCATTATTTGAGTTATTTATATGATTCTGGGGGAGACTGGGATCCAATATAACTAATCAGAAGAAAAATATTAATCTTAATACAGCATGATGGCTCAGCTTGAGTAGAGGTAAGGAGGATTCAGGGAAGCTAGCAAGAAAAGAGTTGTACTACTTAATACTGGAATGTGTGTAAAAAGGGCTGTTGTTAGGCTCCGCCCCCTGATGATTTAAGTGGCTGCATCATCAAAGGGGGCATGACCAATAGCCGACAGGGGCGTGGTGAATAGGGAGAAGCGCCAAGAGAAGGGAGCCATCTTCTAGCCGGGACCCAGGAGGTGGTCCTGGATCCCCAGTAAATTTAAAGGCAAATGTGGCAAGCACCCCTGTACGCAAACTTGCTAGCCCAGTGAGGGCAGTTATGGACCCCTGTATAGGGAATGAAGCCTAGCAAGGGCAGCAACAGCTCCACTTTACCCTGTAAGGGGTGGTAAGCAAGGGGGTAAGAGCCTCCAATTATGCAAGAGAGCCCTATAGTGAAGAATAGGGCTGCCACTTCAGAGGTACCACAGAAGTGGCACCTGTGCAGCATGAGAGAGAGCATGGAGAGGTGCAGCACTAGTATGACAGTGCGACAAGAGGGGGAGAGTCCCCCACTACAAATGCCAGCAGAAAGTTAGAGCCTTTGGAGGAGAAGCTGATGAAAAAGTGTGCATGAGAGAGAAGGGCATGGATGATTTGCAGCCAGAGACCCGGGATAGGGGTGAGTGAGTGGCAACTGCCACTGAAGCACATTTGTACAACAGCAGCGGGATAAAGAGAGCCCCTGGATAGAGTCCCGATGAGTGTCAGCATCCGGGTACAGTTCATGGCCAGATGCCCTGTAACTTTACAATTCATTTTTAGAACAGAATTACCCTAATTATATTCTAGATAAAGCTCTTGAAGAAGTGGAGGAATTTGATAGATCAAGTTTATTTATATGTTCTAAAAAACATAAAACTTTTGATAATTCGCTGGCTTTTCTAACAAGCTTCAATAGTCTTGCTGGGAACATCAAATCCACCGTGAGAAAGAATGCTACACTATTGGAACTTGATGAATATATTGGCCCATATATTAAAAAGAACAAGATTACAATATTCAAAAGATCCAACAATCTGAAGGAACAGTTAGCTCCTGGGGGTAAATGTATCAAGGTCCAATTTTGCAAATCCAGAAATTTTATTGTGAGAGTTGAAACTCGCAGATGTATGAAGCTTAGATTTCATGCAAAATCGCCAGAGTTGTGCTTCAGTCAAAATCGCTATTTGCAAAACCGCCAGAGATCAAACTCCCGACTGTTTGCCACTGCAGCTATACAAGTCTCAAATGTATGAAGCTGCGAGTAAGCAAACTAAGGAAAGTTTGCTTGAAAACACGCCAGATACAACACACTGCTTAATAGCAGCGTGTTGTAGAAACACATCACTGTTACACTGCCCTGGCAGTGTAAAAATGGTAAAGAACAGATAAAAGTTTAAAAAAAAAAAGTGTGGGGTCCCCCTGCTATTCCAGCTTAACCCTAGTGCTGCCTGACTACTGCTGGTTCCGTGAAAATCGGGGAAAAATTTTGCGTGGGGTCCCCCCGATTTTCACTTAACCAGCACTAGGCAAACCAGCCAGGGTTGGCGGCACTATAGCAGTGGGACACGCAGCAGGGGTCCCCCTGCCATAATGACTAACCAACCCTTTACTGTTCAGCCCTGGGCTGGATTCCCTAGGGAGTGGGGTCCGCCAAAAAAAATGAGCGGGCCCCCCCCTAAAGACCCCCAGCCCAGTGCTGATAGCACTAGGGCTCTTCCTACTACCCCTGGGCTGTGGGTAGTAGGGTAATACCGGCGATAAAGTGTTAAAATAACAAACAGACGCCATTTACTTTTGTGGAACTGCAAGTTCCAGCCAGCCACGTTGGCCAAATCAGTGTGGCCATGCTGCTGCTTGTATAACTACAAGCACCAGCATACCCACGGCAGCCAGGGCATGTTGGCACTTGGAGAACCACAAGTGCCAACATGTCCTGACATCCCTGGCTGGCTGGGACCTGTAGTTCCACAAAAAAAAATGTTAAAAAAACTACAACACCCTTGTAAACACCACACATATTTAATAAAAATTAAAAACGCACAATAAACACAGTAACCACCCTCTTTTACATCACATATATTTATTAAAAATAATAAAACCCCAAATACTCACCAAAGATGTCTTCTTTCTGTACCAAATGTCCGCCTTGCCCCAGTCCCACAGTATTTGTACCTTCCAAAAGTCCTGGCTTTTAAATGTCCAAAACAAATCAAAGATCCAATTGTCCGGCTTTCCCCAGTCCCACATTATTTGTACCATCCAAATGTTCTGGCTTGAAAAATCTCTTCTTGCCTTCGCCCAGAGATTTGGTCTGGTGAGAAGTTTATAATTAAGAGATCATTGGATTGCCAATCCACTTTTGTGGTGTATTTGATTAATTGTGGGTGCGGCTTACAGTATGTTCGCCGTACCATAAGACCGGTCAGTGTACGTTTTCAAGAACACCGTTGCAATGTATTGAAGAACATCAAGACTCACCGTCTCTCGAACCATGTTTCGCAATGTCAAGAAAGTAGTTTGGCAGATCTCAAATTTAGAGCGATCGAACAGGTCACACAAACCCTTAGAGGGGGCGATTAATTTAATTTGTTGTGTAAGCAAGAGGCTTACTGGATTTTTAAATTGAAAACATTTACACCCCAGGGCCTTAATGAAACTATTGAGCTCAACAATATTTGTTGAATGTTTATTTTTAATTATTTAACATTGATTTATATACTAGTATTTGTTGTCTATTTTTTATATTTCTTATATTTTTATTCTCGCAGTGACAGTATTTTTATGCCGGTTCAGCGAATATTTTCTTGATATGGAGTTTATATTGTTTTAGTTGAGAAATCTGAGCCAAACATTATTTATTATTATTAGTTTTGATGTTTTATTATTTGCAGCTGTTGATATTAATACCTGTCTATGTAGAATGGTGTAGAATTATTGTATGTGGAGTTAGAATCTATGTTTATTAAGATCATTCTGTTCAAATCTTCGTTTTCACCCTTATTCTATATATAAGTGCATTTTTAGGGTGTATATAAATTTGATTGTTATGAAGATTCACATAATGACTGCAACAGCGGAATTATCAGCTGGGAGTGTATTTACTACAGCACGCTTATGGATGCATCTAAAGCTGTATATATTTTCATGAATAGCAACCTCTTATGATTGGTCCACCAGTATCACATGGTTACCGAGATTGGATCGGTTTACAATTCCCACGTGACTACGAGCACAGACTATGTAAAGCAGATCTTTACGTCTTGCTAATCATACCTCTGATGAAACGGCAAGCTGCTGAGAAACGCGTCAGATATATTGGATTCCAAGTGGCGATTTCCTGCAAGTGTTTGATCTCTATACCCCGGGGTTGAGCAATACTTCTGCGCTCCTAATTGGTGGAAAGTCTAATCTATCTTTATCTGGAGGCTGGACTCTCAATACCGTCTGTTCGGAGACCACGATAAGTACTAATACATCTTCAAAGGGTATAATTTTTCCTTTCATTGAAAGGGTTATACATATATGATTGAATGGTTCGCACACAAAGCTGTGCCTATTCGAACATTCTAACTCAGATGTGAGCTGTTCTACTAATCAGCGGACCCTTATATACTTTTTTGGTGTTGAAAGTACATTTTAATTATCATCCGTGAATTCCGATTTATTTACTCTCCAGAATTGACTTACATGATTTTTTACCACCCTATATATGCAGTTGTGTCTGCTCAAAAGATCACAGTCTACATGTGAATGGATTTATCGCCTGTTATATTTTATATGAATCCAATTTATGCAGAAATAATTTTTTTTTATATATGTGCTCTGTTTATTAAGAGGATAGGACAGAGATGCCAATAGTCCTCTAATTTTTATGTACTCATTGTTACATGTTATTATTCAGATTGTCTGATTATATGTGATTTTAGAATAAATGATATTGTTATATTATTTGTTTTCAATTTTGCGCTCTTATTGTGTGTTTTTTATATGTATATGCTTATGTTCAGGTCCCAGAGCCTGTATTGAGAGCTGCAACTGGTTGCAAATATAATTGTTTTACATTAGGTTATTTTGAGCGCCCATTTTCTATTTTCTGCTTATTTCAGATACCCTGTTAGACTGATTCATGTGTCCCAAGCAGAAGGGAAAGTGCCTATAATGAGATGATGCAGAAATCCCTGACAACTGGGATTTGTAACAACTATAAAAAATTCTGAAAGTGTTCCACCAAATAGTTAAATGCAGCTTCAGCACAGAGATGAAGGGAGATCCCTGGATAATGGGGAATTACTCTGTACAGCAGCAGTAGGAGCCCCCTTGGAAGGCACCCCCCTATTTGAGGGGGGTCATTCATTTCCATGGGGATTTTAGCTATTGCGCTAGTGTGGCTACAAGTTGAAAAGGAAGGTCCCCGACGTAGGGGATGGTGCACACAAGCGTAGTGCAAGAACATCTGCACCATGCCTATCTGCCTGTGTATATGATTAGCTCTGCTGATACTGTGTAATGACTGTTCCTACAACATCGAGTGCCTGAACTGTTAGAATTTTTTTACTGCTGCAAAGTGTGTGCTGGAGGAGATGAAGTGGTCATATAACCTTTACCTGCAACCGTTATGCTCTTTTGTGTTGGAGTAGAAAAGAAGTTCAATAAAGTTTTATTCTTTATGAACTGAGATGGCCTGGCGCCCAATATTTCATTGCACTGCACCACACCACTGCACTAGAGTCTGCCCACATGTGACTGTGTTAAACACCCGTGTATTCAGAGGAGGTCCTTTGGTATTGGTTGCCCGTACCCACCAGCTAGCTGGGGCAAAACGTACTGACTGTAATTGCAATATGGCCTACAGAGCGACCCTTCACATGTGTTCCAAATCAAATTTAGTACACTTGAAGTGTAGATTTCACAGTGGGCTATTGATTGGCTTGTACTTTTGTTTGTTGATTGTTTGTATTATTGACTGCTAATGATTGATGGTGTTATTGATTGTGTTATTGACCTGTGGTGTTGTTGATTGTGATGGATATATAAGAGGTAGTTATTAGCATTGATGTGGAAAATTATTAACCTTAAAGCAGTAGAAGAACAAACTGGAGCAGCAGAAGTGAAATATTTTTGTCATGATTGGTGGTGATCAACCTGGGCAAGACTTAGAAATGTAATAAAATAAGCATCTCCTTAATATAGAAATATAATGCATTGTGCACATGAGCATTAATAATTTTCATCTCTCCTCTATTTATCCTTATCTCCATTCACCACTGAAAAACAGATCAAAGCAAAGAAGAATTGACAGTATAGAATCTAAAATCTAAATATGGTTCACTTTATCCTGTCCCTTCACTAGACTTGCTAAGCTGGCTCTATGGCCTATATCAGGTCTCTCCATAGAGATCAGTGATCTGTGTGATTATTTCTTTTCAGAATAGATTAAACATGGTAATACATAATGTCAGCTGTTTCAGGTAAGTGAACAATATAAATAACAGATGTGAGCTGCTCTATATACCATTTACTGTTTTGAATGTAAATTATAATAACCAATCTTTCTCCTAATATTTTACTATTGCATGGAATTATTCTTACTGTACATTTTATGATTAGTTGTTTAAGATTACGGGCATATCCCGAGGATTACGGCATCGCGCGAACACGCATATAAAGGGCAATTACGATACTGCCACATTGCAGATTTCCCTTCACAACCTAATGGGGTGCTGTGATGATTATGTAGTATATCTAATGACTGATTGTTAATTTCTGTTGAATTCATTTATGACAGTGTGAATATTTTATGTAAGCTTGTAATGTAATCTCAACGTGTGCTTTGCTAGATGACATGAGTTTGAACTTATGCAAGTGTCATTAATATTTTGAAAATAGCCAGGACTGGGATAGATAAGGATGTTGGAGTAGTTTGAAGCCCCAAAGTTGTAAACCATCAAGCCACTAAAGCAGAGCAGAGGTGATATATATATATATATATATATATATATATATATATATATATATATATATATCTTAGTGATAGATAATTTACTTTGGAAAGCTCTGTGTCATTTTTGGAATCAATCTGGCTTAATTGAAAATGTAATTCCTAAGGTGGGGGTAAAGAACCTTTAAGAAGGGTTTAAAATCTTCTGCTTTAGACATTACATTGTGCATTTTCACGAGGGGGTCTATCAAGTTTATAAGTCCCATCTTTCTCAATTGTGTCATCACACACCATGTCTTAACTAGTAAGTAGTGACTTTTATTTCCTATTTTATTTTCTGAAACTTATTTGTGCAACATATTGTATGTCATTTTATTAAGTTTTGTAACTAAGCCTTGGAAGCATTTTTCAGATTAAATACATTTAATCTAGTGTGTTCTCCACGATTCTTTGTGAATTTACGAAGCCCAGGGAGGCTCATGCTACATGTGTTTGTGATTTAAGTATGAAATATTAATAAGTGGTTCTAGTGAATGTAAAGACACCATAATAAATCCTGTATGGTGACAGAAAAGGTGTATTCATTGCTAAGTAGCTAAGGTGACGCCAATCACGGCCAGCTGTTCAGATTGCTGTAACTGGGACAGGCTGTGAGTTTGTGATAAACTGGCTGGCAGCTTGGTGGGATTGATAATATTTTTCTTTTTATCATAAGAAGTAAATTAGTGGGATGTAATTCTAGAGAGAGTCAGCATCCTAATTGACCGGAGATTACGCTCAACAGGGCCATCTTTTCCATTGGGCACGATGGGCAGGTGCCCGGGGGCCCCAAGGGCAAGGGGGCCCCATATGCAGGGCTCTTAATTAGATTAAATAACCCTGCAAAAGAAAAAACCTGCAAAAAAAAACCTTCAAGGGTCACTGAGCAAGTACATCTATCTATCTCTATCTCTATATATCTATATCTATATCTATATCTATATCTGTATCTCTATACATCTATATCTATATATATATATATATCTATATATATATCTATATATATATATGTAGGGGCCCCAGTGCACTGCTTTGCCTGGGGGCCCATAATGTTGTTAAAATGACCCTGACGCTCAAGGCTTACAAAATTTTAAATGACATACTGCACATATAGTTTCTGCCTCCCCCCCTTTTTCTTGTTTTCCTTTTCTATTTTTTATTTGGTGGAAGTGTGAGGTCCATAATGACCCCTGGCTATAAACAAAGGGAAAAGGACAATCTTTTGGCTTTGTGTGTTGTAAGAGGACTTGTTGTCGTCTCCGGCAGGAACAGAGAGCAGCTAATTCAAGCGTTTATGGAGGCTGATCAGAAGCTAAGTGTCAGAAAAGGCAGTGGAGAAATCCTCTCTGCTTCATTAGAGCAGTCAGCACTGGACATTACCACAAATATTTCTGTTGAACCAAATGAGGAGTCTACCCTGGACAGTTACCTTCACAATGCTCTCAAACAGCTGAAGGATGCCGATCCTGCAACATCACTGAGGCTGATCTAGCAACTCCATGAGGTTGCAGAACGCCGAGCAGACAGGGTGGCTGCCGAACGCGATGCAGACCGGGAAGCTGCAGAGAGACAGTCACTGCAGACAGTGCGGCAGGAGAGCAACAAGCTGAACGCGAACACCAGCTGGAGCTCGCCAGGCTTAGCAGCCCGTTGGCCGACCAAGGTCCGGGTAGAAAAAAACCCAGGCATGACCAATTTCCCATGTTGGAAAAGTGCGGTGACCTGAGGAGATTTGAAAAGACTTGCCGCCAGTTTGAGATGGACTCCAGTGAATGGGCCAGCTATTTAACTCCTGGACTGAGAGGGAAAGCTTTGGAAGCGCTTGCAGACCTTCCCCGGGAACTGCCACGTGATTATGTCGCAATTAAGAAAGCTTTGATACTTTGTTTCAACATAACTCCTGAGACTTACCGACGGAAATTCTGAGACTCAAAGTGCAGTCCCTTTGATACCTATGCCTGACTGTTAGCGCAGTTATCATCCACAATGCATCAATGGTTTGAGGGATTGCAGGTACTGTACTATTATAAGCTAAAGGATCTTATTCTCCAGGAGCAGTTCCTCACACTGTGCCCAGCTGAGGTGAGGGAATGGGTTGTAGATCGTGACCCTAAGACAGCGCAAGTGACTGCTAGCCTGGCCGACAAGTACATAGTTACCAGGGCTCTTGCAATGAAGAAAATTTGGGGAGCGCCAGGGCAAACTACGTGGAAAGAGAGGCAACCAGGTGGATCACCCCTGAGTTCCCCGTCAACCAAACCAGCCGTTGCGGCACCTTTTGGTAGGCGAAACCTGTTTTGGCAAATGCCCGCAGATGTTTTACATGTGATGAAGTGGGGTACCTAAGTGTCAATTGCCCCAGAAAGAAGAAAACAACTCTTTCTCCTGTGAGAGGCCCAGCAAGAAAGCTAGTGCCGGCCGTCCTGTGTGCAGCAGGACCCCAAGAACACCCCAGAGACAATCTGCAAGTGGTTAAGGTAGGACACCAAGTCTCACTTGGGTTGTTAGACTCTGGCGCAGACCTGACTCTTGTACATCCAGCTCTAATGAGCCCAGAGAACATTATTCCCGGGAAGACTATTGCTGTGCGAGGAGTGGGGGGGCTTACATTCTGCAGTACCCTTAGCCAGAGTGTGCCTAGATTGGGGATCTGACAGAGGAATACGAGACATTGGAATACTAGATAATCTGCCTGCCACGGTACTGTTGGGAACTGATTTGGGAAGGATGCATGCTGCTTATATAAATGAAAGTGATGTCGTTTCTGATGCACTGGTGCAACCTAACCATATTCGTTCCCATGTGAATTCTATTAACCAGAATTAAAATAAGTGCAAAAATATATAATAAAATTTCATGTGCTGCTCAGAATACTTATGCAGATTTGCAGCTACCTGTGATTGAGAGAGAAGGCTTATGTGTCAGTGTGTTTGATGATAAAGATCTTGTTGGAGAGACTAACACTTAGAATCCCCTTGGTTGTGAATTTGATCAGGGCAAAATGTGTAAAATTGTGCCTAAATGTGATACCATGTCTGCTATTGTTTTAGATAGTCAGATCAATTTACTTGTGCCCAGTTCTGAAGGTGACCCAAAGTGTGAAAATGTATTCAATGTCTTAGCAGTAGTGATCCGGAGAGCAGCACAGAGGAGCTGTGTATTAACCCCTGAAAGTATGGAGGGAAGTCCACTAGGCGCTAATTCACCTCCACCCCCTCCCTCACTGTACCAGCTGCATATTCAGGCAGTGATTTTTTTTTAAATCCAGTATTTTTATTGAAATTTTTTAAGATATAAACATACTAAACAACAAAAAGAAAAAAAAAACAATCGCATACATATCGGAATTAAATGACGGAATTTACAAGATTACATTAAAGCATAATAATAATAAATGTGCTATATTCATTCAGGATCATACATCGTAAATGCTTATACATAAGTATGTTACACATGCAGGGTTTATTACATGGACTCAGATACTTATTATAAGAACTGCGGTAGACATACATTTAAGTAGATAGAGCATCTGTACTAGATGACATAGGATAGAATGGAGACTCTAACCATCTGTACAATATATTCTCAAATTCCTTCAGAGCCTGTCTGCTAGTATAAACAAATCTCTCGTGCCTTATGGTGGTATTGACCAGTGCCTTCCAATTTTTAACCGTGGGACTCGTCGGGGCCAACCACAGCCTCGCTATACAGACCTTTGCCAACATCAATAACTGTGAAATGTACATTTTTGTCAGTTTATTAACTTTCCCCTTCAATCGGAGCCCAAAGAGACAAGTGGCCGGTGAACTAAGAGACACTTCAATTCCAGTAACCTGAATACATCTCCTGATCCTTCGCCAGAAGATTTGTATACATGAACACTCCCATAGAAGGTGCCAAAAGTTAGCATTGATCGAATTGCATTTCGGACAGTTAGGGGTAGCATCCGGGCAAAATTTTGCCAATCTAATAGGGGTAAAGTAGGCCCTGTGTAAGATAAACACCTGTATTTGTTGAAATTTTAATGATGAAGTATAACCTTTAGTACTGTCTGTAACCATTTCCCACTCCTTGTCTGATAAAGGGCCAATATCTATTTCCCACTGATTCCTCAAACCATCCAAATCATCTGCAGTGGATTCATACAGAAGACATGAATACATTCGAGAGATCAGACCTCTATAACCCAAGGCCTGTAATTGTTTCCTCAGTGGATCCACCCCAAACACCAAAGTCTCCCCTTTAAATTGTGTGTTTAGGGCGTGTCGTAACTGAAGGTAAGAATAAAACATTGTTCTGGGTACAGAGAATTCCCCAACCAACTGTTCGAAGGATTTAAGTACATTTGTATCATAAAGCTGACCTACCGACACCACACCCAACCGAGACCACTCCCTGGCCCTCTTCACTGTATTCAACTTCTCAAATTTCTTTGCCCCCCAGATAGGAGTATATGGATCAATGTCAGTTTGTTTCATTATTTTATTACAGATTGTCCAAATCTTAACTGCCTGAATCAGGAGCGGAGGAGCCCGCATACCAAGCGGCCCCGCCAGCAGTGACTGTAAGGGAGTGTGATTAGAATTAAATTGGTGTACCAACACCCAATGTAGCTCATGGTAATCGGGGTCCGAAACCCATGCCTTAAGGTGGACCAATTGAGAGGCAAAATAATATAATTTCAAGTTAGGAAGTGCAAATCCACCAGAAGATCTGGATCTATACAGCGAGCTGAGCTTGACCTTAGCCCTTCCCCCTCCCCAAACCAATGAAATCAAATAGCTATCAATGCATCGGAAAATGGAGGGTAGAATATATACAGGTGACTGCTGGAGTATATATAAAAACTTTGGCTGCACCATCATCTTAATTAAATTTATCCTACCGGAGACAGAAAGTGGGAGCTTCTTCCATACATGAGTTTTTTCTTTAATGTATTTGATCTGGGGCCGCAAATTAAGTTCTACATATTCAGCGGGGGTATTAGAGATCCATATTCCCAAGTATTTGAATTTCGATGCCCATTTTAACTGTAAGCCTTCTGGCATTGTCACGGGACACTCCCATCCCAGAGGGAACACGCTAGATTTATCCCAATTAATTTTTAGGCCGGAAAAAAACCCAAATCCATCAACCACCCGCAGCAAATGTTTTAGGGAAGTGTCGTGATCTGAAAGGAACAACAGCATATCATCTGCATATAATGCCACCTTATCCTCTCTGTGCTCTGATCTAAGTCCCACATTTTCTCTATCATGCCAGAACTTACAGGCCAGCGGCTCTATTGCTAATGCAAACAGGGCCGGAGACAACGGGCATCCCTGTCTAGTACCCCGCTCTAATTGAAATTGTTGAGAAAGATGCCCATTGACACAGACCCGCGCCACTGGATGTGAATGCAAAAGTTTAACCCATTTTATAAATTCCGGACCCACTCCAAATCGGGACAATACCTCCCACAGGTATGGCCACTCCACCGAGTCAAACGCTTTGGCTGCGTCCAAGGACACCACAACTTCGCTCTCAGAAGAGGGTGACCGCACCTGCAGGAGAGTATACAGCCTTCTAAGATTGATAGACGTGGACTTGCCCGGCATAAATCCCGTCTGATCCGGATGAATTAATTCCAGCACCACTCTACTTAACCTCAAAGCCAGTAATTTTGCTAGAATCTTAACATCATTTGACAAAAGTGAAATTGGGCGGTAGGACTCAGGGTACAACAAATCTTTCCCTGACTTAGGCAGCACCACCACTATTGCCTCTGCCATTGAAGGGGAAAGAGCGCCAATCTCACCCAGCTCGCTGAATGTATCCAACAACCTAGACACAAAAAAGGGCCGGTGTTTTTTATATAATTCAATTGGGATTCCATCTATTCCAGGGGCTTTACCATTAGGGAATGACATAATAGCTATATCAATCTCTTCAAGAGTAAAGGGTGAGTCCAAAAACTCCCTACTATCATCGGAGAGGACAGGAAGGGAGATACCATTCAAATACTGCTGTAACATATCCATGTCATATCTGACCTGTGACTTATATGTATTTATGTAATATTTATGAAATACCTCAACAATATCAGGCATCAGATACTTCTTACCCCCACTGTCATCACAGATAACCGGTACTGCTGCATCTGCCCTCTCTGCCCTTGTCAGATAAGCCAGGAAGCTACCATTTCTATCGTCCTCTGCATATCGTACATGCTTAGAAAACCGAAATTTACGTTTGGATTTCTCAAATACATACTCTACCCACTCTCTCTGGGCCAACTGCCATGTTCCCCTTGCAACCTCAGTTTTGTCCGCAATGTATTGTGCTTCTAAGGATTTACACTTTTTCTCTAATATCTGTTCTTTTTGTCTGGACGACTTTTTAATTTCAGCTATGCCAGCAATTAATGTCCCCCTTAGGAAAGCCTTAAAAGCGTCCCAAACTATAGGTGGCCTTGCTGTTACCAGATTATCTACAAAGAAGCCTTCCCACTGTGTCACCAAGGTCGCTCCTGTACCCATCAAGGAGAGCCAGAAGGGATTTAATTTCCAAAAGGACTGGCCTCTATCAATTGCAAAATCAATAGATAGGCAGAGGGGCGAGTGGTCAGAGATCCCCCTAGCCCTATATTCCACGCTCCTCACCAGCGGTACCAGAGAGTGTGACAGCAGAGCCAGATCAATTCTTGAAAATGCATTATGTGATGTAGAAAAGCAGGAGAACTGGACCTCCTCTGGGTGCCTCAAACGCCATACATCTACTAACCCCATTTCCTCAACCAGAGCAGAAAAAGCCGACTTAGAGTTGCCAACTACAGCATTTTTCTCTCGCCATCTGTCCACCTCTCCATTTATCACATTATTAAAATCCCCTATACAAATGGCTGGAACATCTGGGAACAATGCCATGAATTCTCCACATTTCCTTAACACCTCACCATTATACGGTGGGGGTATATATACAGCTAACAGAATCACCGGAACCCAATTAATGACAGCCTTCATCAGTACAAACCTTCCCCCTGCATCCACTTGAATTTTTTCCAAGGAGAAGCAGAGACCCCTCGAGAATTAGTCGTGTACGTAGAGTGGTATGCCCTACCTACCCATGCTTTTTTAAGGGCGAGTATTCTATCACCGTGTAAGTGAGTCTCCAATAGACAAACAATATCAGGATCATTTTTTCTAATTTGTCTTAGTACAAGAGAACGTTTCACAGCATTATTTAGGCCCCGCACATTCCAGGAGAGAATTTTCAGCTCCTTATCAGATGTACCAGAATACATATAATAGTAGTCCCTCTTATCTCACTACCCCGCATCCCACACCCCTGCAGAGCATTCATTGACATACTTATAAGCACATATAATCCTTGTCTATATATTTGCGATAACATTAAAACTACCCACAACTTAAATAACTTTAATACTAAACCCATACCCCCACCCTGTATACTCCACCCAACTTAAGTATACCCTTAAACCCTAACTAAAATTACCTTAAGATATTCAGCAGGCCAGCACACTACCAAAAAAGGTCACCCGCCAACCCGCAAAATACCAGAAGATAGAGGAAGGAAAAGGAAGGAAGGAAAAGGGGCAAATTAAGACAAGAGAGGAAAAGAACAGCCTTAAAGCCATGGGCTCTCCAGCCCATTACATTTTTTTTTTTTTTTTTTTTACAGTGGACCTTTCAATATTAGTTTGAAAATCACAGACCCCACCTGAGCGAAATACATTTTTTTTTTTTTTTTACCACAGAAGAGAAATTACATTATGTATAGCAAATACCATGCATAATATCAATGACAAATCAGCAATGTCCAAAGGACTATCAGGAGAGACATAAAAAAGTACTCATCCAGCATCAGCGTCCAGCAGCAGCTAGGCGGTCCAACCAAATTGCAGCCTCTCGGGGACTATCAAAAAAGGATGTACGGCCCTCCGAAACCACTCTCAACCGGGCAGGGAAAATCATGGCATATGGGATCTGTAAATCTCTCAATCTTCTCTTGACCGGAATGAATTGAGCCCTGTTCTTTTGTACATCCAGAGCGAAATCAGGATACATTGCTACTCGCTGACCATTGTATTCCACTAAACCTTTCTGCCTAGCCAAGCGTAGAATGGTATCTCGGTCACGATAGTGCAACAATTTGGCTATGAAGGTGCGTCGGGGGGCTCCAGGAGGGGGTGCTTGAGGGTGCTTGAGTTGGAATACGGTGGGCCCACTCCACTGCGAATTGGGCTGTAAATGAATCTGTACCAAACAGTTGGATTAACCACTTTTCCAAGAAGGATTCTGGGGAGACACCTTCTGCCTTCTCGGGCAATCCAACGAACCGAATGTTGCTGCGACGCAAACGCCCCTCCATATCCGTAAGCTTTTGTTTAAACAGAGAGGCTTGCGACTCCAGACTCTCCAACCGGCCCGCAACTGGTGCAGAAGTGTCCTCCAATGTAGACACATGTGTCTCCACTTCACCCACTCTCTCCCTGATTTTTTGCACGTCTTGCCGGAGAAGAGAGAGGTCCACCTGCACCTCTCCTATTTTATCCGTAACACACTTTTCAGATGCCCCAATGGCCTGCAGGACCTGCTGTAATGTAACTTCAGGGTCCGCCAGTGGAGCCGACAAAGGGGGAGTAACGGGATGTGATGCATCTCCTGAACCAGAGGTTGTAGTGGAGGAGCGAGCAAAGCGGTCCAATTTTCCCGCTGCGGTGGACTGGTTATGTTTGCCCATAATTTCACAGGAAAGATGGGATGATATTTATCCTATAAGTTTATATGCAACCCTGTAACCTGTATAGCTTTAATTACATATAGGTGTACAGCTCAGATTGTATTGCTAGCAGTGCATTGCAGCCAGTTATCTTCACAGAGAAAGGTATATCTCCTCCAACAACACTGATAATGATAATCAAATAAGTCCAGAGCCCAATTCAGTTACTCCTCACTTGTACAAGGATATAAATGTACTTGTGTCAGATGGATATTACAGGCTGTGTTCACCTAGGCCAGTATGTGGTATTACAGAGGCGCTATGTCCCAGCAGTCATCAACTGCCACAAACCGCCACAGACTGCCTGTAGTATTCCTCTACCCAGATGCTCAACTCTTTCTCTCCCAGTCTCGGGTAAAATGGCAAGAGCACTATCAAAACAGGTACACTATGTACAGCAACTATTCGGATGCACAGTTTTGGGTCCAAAAGTTTCTTTATTCCACTATAGGTCCAGGCCACGCCCCTTCGGGCAGTGATTTTAATGAATGACCTCATGCTATTTGCAACACTGACAAGCTCGGAAGTGACACTTTTAAAACAGAACAAAACACTGATCCCAGTTTATCGACAGTAAGGGGGAGGGTCAGTCAGGGCTGTTTTGAAATTAAGGAAGATAGATTTTATTGGGAAAATGGCCTTTTGCACAGAGAGAAAAATGTCACAAGTATGCATCCAGATGTAATTGCTGACAGGCAACTAGTTGTACCTCAAACCTATAGTGAAGGGTTGCTGAAAGTAGCCCATGAGATACCCCTAGCAGGGCATTTGGGTGTTGCCAGAACTAAAGCTCATTTGGTGCATAATTTTTACTGGCCTGGCATGCTGACTGACATGGCCAAGTACTGCCGCTCATTCCATGTGTGCCAAGTTGCTGGAAAGTCTGGTGATGTGGCTAGGGCCCCTCTCATTCCCCTGCCCGTCATATCAGAACATGAACGGGTTGCTGTAGATATTGTGGGTCCCCTAGCTATTGCCAGTAGCTCAGTGAAAGAATACTTTCTGACTGTAGTGGATAATGCTACTAGGTACCCAGAAGCAGTAGCTCTTTCCTCCATTCGCTCAGACAAAGTAGCAGATGCCCTTATAACTAGTGGGGTTCCCAAAAGAAATGTTAACTGATCAAGGTACCCAGTTCATATCTAACCTCATGCAGAGTCTATGTAAAAAGATGCAGGTGAATAATTTAATTATTTCCCCATATCACCCGCAGGCCCACGGGCTGTGCGAACACCTTAATGGCACCCTAAAACAAATGCTTACGATTTTTGTGAAGTTGCAGGGAAGAGACTGGGAGAGGTTCCTGCCGCAACTCCTCTTTGCATACCACGAAGTACCTCAGGAATCCTCTGGTTTCTCTCCTTGTACGGGCTCCGGGTATTATCAAAATTTCGTACCACATTATAGCACCCTAGTCAAACCACTGACTGACTTAACAAAAAAGAAGTTTCCATAGGTGGTTAATTGGACAGAGGATTGTGAAAATGCATTTACAGCTCTGAAATCTGCTCTGGCCAAGGCCCCTGTGCTACAGGCCCCAGATTTCAAATGGAGATTTATAGTACAGACCGACGCATCTAAGTATGGACTAGGACCTGTCCTTAGTCAGGTGACAGCGCAAGGGGAGGAGCACCCTATTATTTTCCTAAGTAGAAAACTACTCCCCGGAGAGGTGGCTTATGCTACCATTGTACGAGAGTGCCTAGCCATCGTATGGGCACTGCAAATGCTACAACCCTAACTGTATGGATGGGATTTCACCCTTATCACAGACCATAATCCTCTAAACTGGCTGAATAGAGTTTCTGGGGATAATAGAAATCTTTTAAGATGGAGTTTAATTTTGCAGCAGTATAACTTCACCATTCAGCACCGGAAGGTTGCAGAACATGGAAACTCAGATGGCCTCTCGCTCCAAGAGGCAGAAGTGGTGAATGGGCAGAATAGACAGAGACAGATCTCTGTGTCCTAGGTTTAGGGGAAGATGTGACGATTATGTAGTATATCTAATGACTGATTACTATTTTCTGTTGAATTCATGTATGACAATGTGAATATTTTATGTAACCTTGTAATGTAATCTCAACGTGTGCTTTGCTATATGACATGAGTTTGAACTTATGCAAGTGTCATTAATCTTTAGAAACTAGCCAGGCCCGGGATAGATAAGGATCTTGGAGTAGTAGTTTGAAGCCCCAAAGTTGTAAACCATCTAGCCACTCAAGCAGAGTAGAGGTGAGAGATTCTCTGAGGTTCCCAAACATATATCTTAGTGATAGATAATTTACTTTAGAAAGCTCAGTGTCATTTTTTTAATCAATCTGGCTTAATTGAAAATGTAATTCCTAAGGTGGGGGTGAAAAGTCTGTTAGAAGGGTTTAAAATGTTCTGCTTTCTCAGTTGTGTTCCCTCACACACCACGTCTTAACTAGTAAGTAGTGATTTTATTTCCTATTTTATTTTCTGAAACTTATTTGTGCAACATATTGTATGTCTTGTTATTAAGTTTTGTAACTAAGCCTTGGAAGCATTTTTCAGATTAAATAAATTTAATCTAGTGTGCTCTCCGTGATTCTTTGTGAACTTGCGAAGCACAGGGAGGCTCATGCCACATGTGTTTGTGATTTAAGTGTGAAACATTAAAAAGTGGTTCTGGTGAACATAAGGACACTATAATAAATCCTGTATGGTGGCAGAAAAGGTGTATTCATTACTAAGTGACTAAGGTGACACCAGTCACGGTCAGCTGATCAGATTGCTATATCTGGGATAGGCTGGGCGTTTGTGACAGGTGCGAAGGGATATCTATGGTGTAGCGGTATCAGGGAGGATGCAGCTGCGCGTAGCTGCGATCCCAGAAGCTAATTGAATATGCCCCATAGTTTGAAAATCTACACACAGACAACCCTTTATTGGACACCGTACTGAATGGAAAATCCAGTTTAGTCTTGATGTAATTCTGACAGACAGGTAAAGTCATCCATAAACAACAGTATTACACATGTTTCTCACCACCCTTTGTCAAACATACATACATTGGGGATTTAATGTTGTGTCCAAACAGGGCAGGTGGCTGCATTAACACATATATGGATATAATAAAATATACATGTTCTAATCATAAAGAATGAAGAATTCCATACATTATTATAAATAAATGAAAAATGTGCTCAACTTTGTATAATACTTTTTCTAATCCACCTTCTTAATTATTATTATCATTATTATTATTATTATTATTATTATTATTATTATTCACACCTCTAATACTTTTCAATAACAAATAGAAATATACATATATTTGATATTGCAATTTGCAAAACATCTAATAGGGTAACCAGTACTTTTGTACTAAACATTTGCACATTTTTGCAAGTAGCATATTTTCTATTGCCTTTTATATTATGTGCCAATCAATTTTTTTTCCTTGATGTACTAAATTGTATTTTAAAGTCAGACATTTTTAAAAAGAACTTTAGTTTTAGTGTTCTTGAAAGGTTTTTAATATTCTTGAATGTAGAATATTTTACCATAATATTGGTTCTATGTATAACATTGCTTTTAAGGGAGCAAAGAAAAATTTAATTTGTTAACTATTTGCTTGCATCTGTGTTATCAAGAAGATCCTATCTTTACTCTAAGTGTTTTGATTTTATCTAAAAATAATAGCTCTCTGACTATTATTTTCTTACTATTAATGGTATAATCTCACAACCAGTTATCTGAATTCATGTGTCAGGAAGCTCAGTTGCAAATTGTAACAGTTATAGAAAGGAATGAGACCACACAACACCTAAGAAACTAGATAATACAAGTTTTACTTAGCCTCAGATACAAAATCAGCAAACAAGAATAGTAGTCTGCAATATCAAAGGCATTGAAACTCCCATCTCAGCAGCAACTGTTTCACACAAATCAGTAAAAATACAAACACTAAATGTATATGGAAGAAGTTTGATAATTTACCTCACTGTGGCAAAACAGGATTAACATCACCGATGGCACAGTAAGAAATTAAGTGCATAGCTAATAATTGTAATAATTCCTATATTCAATATGTCTACTATGAGTGATATTAAACTAGCATCTAACAAGGTAGCAGTACATCAAACATGATAGAGCCTTAAAGATGCTTATAATGTATAATGTAATATATATATATATATATATATATATATATATATATATATATATATATATATAATAGCATATAATGTGTGCAGTTCACACACTAGGCACACACATAACATGAATCACAGTTAACTCTTTCCCTCTTGTCACAATTCAAATATCCAAAAAGACAGGATCCCCTCAATTAGACAACCATTTTGACTTCATTATCATTATCACATAAAACAAATTTATTTAACTCCTTATCAACCCAATTCGAATAAACATTAATATGATCAATATAGCAGAACCACTTCTTGATTACCCATATCTATGGAATACACACTAACATAAGAAACCTATTACCAGAAACAAATTAAGTAGTTGATATATATTGGGGCTACCATAGTAACCTAGCTACTGGGAGGTACCATGTCCCATCAAATATAAATGAATTCATGAATGAGTCAGGCTGAACCAGACTAGATGGCAACTCGGGCTGAACTGTCAGTAAAGTTTCTGGAGCGGACTGGAAGGACAGGACCCTCTCTGGAGCAGGCTGGTAGGTCAGAGCCTTCTTGGAAGCAGGCTTTAGGGGCAGTGCTCTCTCGGAAGCAGGCTGCAGGAACAGCGTCTGCTTGGAAGCAGGCTATAGGGGCAGCACCCCCTCTGAAGCAGGCTGTAGCTCAGGAACAGAGACAGTACCTGGCGACTTGCAACTGGAGACAGCGGTTGGCAATTCGCAACTGGAGACAGAGGCTGGTGACTCGCAACTGGAGACAGCGGCTGGTGACTCCGAACTGGAGACAGAGGAGGAGGCTGGAGGTTCAAGACCAGAGACAGTGGCAGGATATTCGGGACTGGATGCAGAGGCTGGCATCTCGGAACTGGCTGGCACCTTGAAACTGGAGGTAGAGGATGGCATCTTAGTGCTAGAGGAAGAGGATGGCACCTCAGGACAGGCACCAAGAACTGGTACCTCAGGACAGATGGCCGGAGCTGGCACCTCTGAACAGGCGGCAGAGACTGGCATCTCGAGACAGGCAGCTGGAATTAGCACCTCTGGACTGGCAGCCGAAACTAATCCCTCAGGACAGGCTGGAACTGGCAAGCTAGGTCTCATCCCAGGAAGCAGAACAGGCTGTAATGTGGAAACAGGTTGTGAAGCGCAAACAAATCCTGAATGAGGAGGAGAATAAACAGAAGATGGTTCTTTAGGCTGTCGTGGTCTGCGGAGAGGACAGTCTTGTAAAAGTGTCTATTACTGGCACAGTAGAGACATAATTTATTAGTTCTTCTTTGCCACCACTCCTCTTCGGTCAGATGGGGGCATGGACCAACTGTGAACCTGGAGTTTTTTTACACCATAGTTCTTGGTAAACAGTAAATTTGTAGTAGCATTTTTAAAAGTGATGTTTGCACTGGTTCAGCAACAGAGACGGTTGTTTGAGGCAAATCAACAGTATTTAAATTGTGAGAAACAAAATCTAACAGTCTCTTGAATAGGTGCATAAGTAAGTCAGAAAACTGAGCCAAGGAGATCATAATAAAATGATATCTGCTTGTAGAATCTGTAGCTGAGGAAGCTCAATGATTTGTAAGGCAGAATGTTGCAGGAGTAAGAAAATTAAAACAATTGCAGGAAAAGTCCCAGGAATAACAATCTGAACCAGAATCTATCACACAGTTCAAAAGCTGTTTTTTGGGCTGGTCATACTGTCACACTTCAATGCAGAAACCAAAGCTAAGGAGCCCGGAATACAATGAAACACACAATGTTTATTGCACTATGGTACAAACCTGAGGTATAGAATGAGGATTGCAGGGAGATGCAGAAAGCAAATACCAGAAACACGGCTGATGCAGGTAAATAGGTAATATGAAAAAAAATCCCAGGGAACAGGTGAACCAGGAGCCCAGCAGGGAACAGCACAGCAACAGCAACAACAATAATGACCAGCAAGGTATGCAAGGAGTGGCAGGTAAAAGTAGAGAGACACCCAGGTACAAGAGATAATTAGTGCAGCAAGTTAACCCCTAGTGATGAAAGGGAAGGCACAATAGCAGCACCTCTGGTGAGCAGAGTGTAAAATGATTTCTGGGGTCAATATGTGGTTTTAATCTGCTTAATAATCTGGCAAATGTATGGATGACCATTTAATATGGCAATATGTGACTATTACCGTCAACTCACTCCTCGCAAAGGTAATTGTGATTTAAAGTAAGAAATATAATTCTAATTTTCCCTTAAGTCTACAGGACCAATATTCATATAATAGCTTTGCTCATATCTTCAAGAAAAACTACACACAAAATATAGTTTCATTTAAAAATTGTTGTATTATTAACATTTTAATTGTAAAACTTATGTAGATGTTATAAAACAGTAAACAGCGCAACAATATTTTACACAAAGTATAGATTTTGGTGCAATATATTACATTTTTTGCCTGTTATATAAATATACAAGTCATTGTGTGTGTTAAACTTTTACCTACTACCTATTGGTCCAGGTTTGTGAATGTATTGTGTGTGTGTAAGGGGAGGAGGGGGGAGACCTGTGGGGGAGGGTGAACACACAGACAATCAAGCACACATTTTAAACCTTCCAAATATTTTCACATACTCTACCACATTTATCCCTCTATCATTTCATTTCACTTATCTCAGTCAAGGTCCAACAGCCATTATTCACTATCCACATTCCCTTCACATGAGAGTTTCTAGATTGCAGCCATTTTACAATCTTGCCAGATACTAAATCCATTTTCTCTATTGTCTGAACTCAGCATGCTCTAAACACATGGTATTTTACCTGGCTGCCATATTAGCTACATCAACATTTCCAGCAATAGACCACATTATTTCAGAGATTCAGAATTACAAAACTACCCTTTAAACCAACAGTATGACAAAACATTAAACAATCTGACCACTTCCTGAACAATCCACTCACTTGCTATGCATCTAAATCCTAATTTCAGCCACTCTTTTCAACAACAACATAGCAGAATTTCCAATACCATCTACATGGTTTCTTCATTTTCCCATGAAATACTTTTCCAACACCATCATTCTATCTAATAAACAAACTTTGCACAACCATTGCCATACACTTCTATACATTTACATTAAACTGCATAAAACAAACTATTTCCATACACGTAGATTACACAACATTTGCAATTTTCATTAGAGTTTCAAGAATAACCTTTGCCAAAACCACATATGCTTCCATGTGAACCAACAATCCATCCTAAATTTAACAGGAACTCCAGGAATTGTATAGTATTACAGGAATCAACACATTGTCATAAGCACATTTGCTTGTAATGGCCTAATTTACTGCCAATGCAACTTTCATAGCAACAGGGCCCAGTTCTTATTAGACTACATAGTCACATACAAATCAGACTAACAGCATACCATTACCTATGTTATATCTACACAGCATTGCAACACTATTACAAGGCATGTATTTATGTAACACTATCCATACCAAACCAAAGTCTTCACTAACTCCATTTTATCTGAACTCAGACAGTTCCATTCGAACAACCTAACAAAACTCCACTGCAACATTAAACCAACACAGAACCACGCAGAAATATATATATATATATATATATCTCCAGATTCAGC
Organism: Mixophyes fleayi; assembly: GCF_038048845.1. Classification (NCBI taxonomy): domain Eukaryota; kingdom Metazoa; phylum Chordata; class Amphibia; order Anura; family Limnodynastidae; genus Mixophyes; species Mixophyes fleayi. Next base: position 153,711,588 of record NC_134406.1, read on the forward strand.
TCCATTTTATTTGAACTCAGACAGTTCCATTTAAATTTCCCATCTGTATACAAACTTCCATATAACCAATGACAAATGATCATTCATTCTCATATACTCTACCACATATGTGTCCAGATTCGACCACCTTCCATTCAAAAACACATTACAAACTATATATTTCCAAATTCACTCACCTTTCATTTATTCCATTCAAAAACTCCATTACAATCATTTATCCTGCTGGCCAGGGCCTTGAAAGGCACTCAAGCAACTTACTGTCCCGCATGTCCAGCTAGAAGCCATGTCCACATGTCTTATCAGGCTGGCAGCCGGGTGTGAAGAGGGAAGAGGGAATTTCTTCCTTGTGTATCGTATATATTAAAAACCTTTCTTGTGGCTGGAGTTTACCTTTTCACAAAAAACAGACCACAGCCTTTCACATGTTAAACTGACCAACTGCTCAAAACTTGTTTCACAGGTATTCAAGTTCCACAGTAACAGGTGGGGAGAGATTGTATGTGCACAGCCAGTGTGTTCATTCAGCTATGGCTGATTTCTGATATATGTTATAAAATGAGATATAAAATAATAGATTATTTATATACTCTTCATCACAGAGGCACGCAGATAATACATAACACAAGTCCAAAGTCTAGGAGGCAGGAGATGCCAATGCAAGCAGCATAGATCATCCTTGCTCCAACTGTCAGTGATCTTCCCTATTTATCACATAATGGGGAATAGCCAATCATGTCACAGTGGTATATATGTACTTATCAATATGACATAAAATGTCAGCAGATTACATTACATAGTGATAAAATTTTGATTAGTCACTATATCTCCCTAGTGGATAATAAATAAGTTTTCCAGACTGGGATGCAATATAGAGTCAGACAATCACATGGTATAAAAACATATAATGATAGGACCATATAACTGTATAAATGAAATTTGCTCACATTAATACCATTGTACAACTGTCACGGAATTGCAGAGATGGCCGCTAACCGGTATTAGCGCAACTGAACAGGGAGGTGCGGAGTCTAACGTACCCCCGGTATTCACCAGGGACCCCCACAAGGAGGTTTGGGCTTAGCTGCAGAGGGTACGCAGGTCACGGTTCTCCAAGACAATCACCGGTGTAGCGACAGTAGTAGACAGGCGTAGTCAGGCAATCCAGGTCAGAGCCAACCGAGCGGTGCAGTACAGAGGGAGGATCCAGAGAGAAGTCAGGTCAAGCCAAATAGTCTAACCAGCCGGGCAGCGAGGTACCAAAACGAAACACAGGAGAGTAGTCACAGGAAGCCGAGTCAGAACTGAATAACACACTGAATCAGAAGTTCAGGAAACGCTGGAGCTAGAGTGAACCAATACTCTGACACTGGACATGTGTCAGAGGCTGCTTTATATACCCTGATGTCCCTCCTGTTTGGGTTAGGGAGATTTTGGCGGTAAGACATGCTGGCTGCAGACAGGTGAGCAGAGATAGCGTCCCGCTGCTAGGCAACAGGACGTGGTTGCTGAGAAGGTGCAGGCGTCCGTCTCCTGCACCAAGTGTCAGTGCGGAGACAGCACCTGACAACAACTATATCTTAATTGTAGAGATCTATAACATTAGGGGAAATTGTCCCCTTAGCAAAAGCACTTAAAGAGTTATTTTCATTTAGTCCTTTTGACAATATGGTTTCTAACCAATGAATCCACTTGGCTTCCTTCTTCCTTAACATTAGTTCTCTATCACTTCCTCTTGATGCTGGTGGAACACAGGCTATAAGCACACATATTAATGTTGACATTTGATGTTGTTTCTGAAAAAAGTCCTTTGTGACAATTTTGTTTGTTTAACCTGTAGATAATGCTTGTCTGATAGATGATCTATGATTGGCCATCCTTTCACGGATTGCCCTAGTGGTCATACCCACATAGGCTAGTCAACAGGGACATATTAAAATGTGAATTACAAAATCCATAGTACATATTAATCTTAATTTAATCTTGATTTTTTTTTCTACTTTGAAGATGTGAGAATACAATCCCTGTAATCATTCCTCTGCACTTTGTGCAATTTATGCATTTGTGACATTCTGGTTTTTCCACTCCAAACCACTTTGATGTTCTCTCCACTGTTGATCTCATCTCTGGTCTCATCAAGAGTTGTTTCAGGTTAGATTAACACTGGTTTTTCACCTTTCTCTTTCAGTATTTGGTCTGTCGCCACAATTTGCCAGTGTTATTTTATTGCTTTTTTTAATCCTGTGTGCTTCAGTGTCAAAAGAGGTCAAAAGACCATATGATCTGTGTAGTCTTTATTTTTATTTACAATTCATTCCAACTTGTTGTCATCTCCTAGCATTGGTGAGTAACCTCTCTATTGATTCTTTTACTATATGCTCTCCCAAAGAAACATATTCTCATTTCATGGAGTTGTTTTCCAGCAAGATCCATTTCTGTATTGTTGCATAGGACCCATTTAGATTGAGAGATAGGTAGAATTTTTTCATTGATATTGCGTGAAGACGAACTGCTTTATTACGGTACTGCATAGTACCCAAACAGTAATGCCCAGAAAGTCTAGTTTGTCTTTATCTATATTCTATGTAAATTTTACTGGTGTGTCAAACATATTTAGATAATTCACACATCTAGTAAATTCCTCCTTTGTGTCAACCAAAATGAGGAAGATATCATTGATATCTTTTTTATAATAATCTACAGCTCTATTTGGGATAAATATATTTTTTCTCAATTTCCGATATATAAAAATTTGCATATGCTGTTCCTAGGTTTGACCACATACCAGTTAAAGATAAATGTATATAGTAAATGTCACCATATTTAAAATTATTACATTCCAGGACCATTCTTTATAAGCAGTTAGGGGGAATTTTTTTTGGAAAAGCAGTTAGGGGGCAAATTTTTCTTCTGTCTCTCATCGCTGTTCTAATCGCTTCAATACCTTCATTGTGTGGTATAATGGTGTATAAGGAGGGTACTTCAGTAGTAACTAGCCTGGCTTCTATTGGTATATCTTTTAAATGACCTGATTTTGCAAAATGATGTGCTGTATATTTAAGATAGCTAGCAAGCTCTTTTATTTAGGATGAAGAGAAGGATGAAGTTATTTACACTGAATCTAAAAAGCTCCAAAGATCCCAGGACCACATGCTTAGTAGAGAAATGCCAACTGTGTTGCTTTAAGTTTTTAATTGCTTCATACATTTAATCTAATTGTAAATTGTCCATTACTTTTACAGTGAAGTATGTTCCTTTTTCATTACTTCTATTATACTGTTACTACTACTACAGGGTGATTCAAAAGTCACAGTACACCCTTTTATTTCAAAAATTCTACAGGAATTGGGCCGATTGGCTGATTTCAAGATGGCGGCCATGTTTGGTACATACCGTAAAAGATAGACCACGTCACCCAAACCTTACTGGAGTATTCAGGTTTCCCAATTTCCTGTAGAGTTTTTTAAATAAAAGGGTGTACTGCGACTTTGGAATCACCCTGTATTACTAAGAAGAGAAACAAGAAGAAATAATTTTATATATATATATATATATATATATATATATATATATATATCAACTAACAGATAATGTTACAGTGAAGACACTTCCTATTGAAAAGAAGTAAATGAACAGCACTAAATTCCAGTATTAAAGATAGTATTTTTCTTTAGTCTTAAGCAAAGTAAAATGTAACATTACTGTTTTGTAAAATATTACAAATGTATGTCAGTCACTCTCTCTTTTTTATTCTCTCCTCCTTTAATAACCCATACAATTTTATTTTGTTGATTTGTAATAATTTACTGTGAAAAAAACCCTAAAAACAAAAACCTCTCAAACTGTTTATTTACACGAGGTAACATTTACCCATAGTGCAATATTTATTTATTTTTTAAAACGGCCCAAACTTATATTGTAAGCATGTCATTTCACCAAAAAGAACATTTTCATGTAAAATTAAATTAAATGTGGCTTCAGTATATGGCATCTCTGTTTCCTGATTGTAGACTATAATTTTGACAGAAAGCAATCAGTCTATGGATAAAGGCGCATAAAGATACAAGTATGTTTTTCAGCTAAATGTAAATTACTTTAATGCTGTAGATGTATTTATAGTATGCAAATATAAACAGTTTTCTCTATATTTGTTTGAATTTGTATTAGTGCTGTCTTTCATTCTTTTATGTGGAAAATTATATTTTAAAAATAATGATACACATCTACCTTAATGTTTTGATCAAACCATTCTAAAATCATAACCTTTTATGTCCTTCAATGAAAAATAATTTGTCTCTGTAGACTAGCCAAGTCAATTAGGCTGTGTTAGTCAGTAGACTGACTAATTGAGTTTATTGTGTATATGCATTACAACAAAACCTTCAGGGGACAAGCTATAGATTCTTGTTACTGCAAAACTGAAACCTGTTTTGCGATGTAGTTGTTAAAGTTGCACACTGTTCTCTATACCACAAAAGTTTCCAGAAAATGAAGATGAATTGCTTTTTTATCTAGAACTCTGTTTTTGAAGTTCTATGGTTGCTGCAGTTTCCATTATCAACTGAAAATAATATACAAACAGTGATGTACAAAAAGCATAAAAGGAAATTCTCAACACAATGCTGTATTCTCTTTTCAGAAAATATTTCTTTCCAGTATCAGTGCCATGCTGCCTTCTGTGCAAATCTTCCTATTAAAAAATAGGCTGCTGTGTGAAATCACTATACATTAACCTAGCTTACACAATATCTCCTAGGACAGGCAGTAATGACTGACATCATTATTTCTTTAAAAAACAGTTGCGTCAGATGAAATAGAAATTCCATGTAGTAAATATTATATGTGGCACCTCTTGCAGAGTAATGCAAGGGTATTATGTATGACATATGTTTTGTTTAAAATAAATGCTTCCCTTTCTGTGGCAATTTCAATTAAAGTTCATTGTCATATTGCTATTTATGGGTGATATTGCATCACATCATAGCAGAGTAAACATATCATATAGCATTTAAGAAGTGTATAGTTATTTATTGAACAATTAAAAAATAAGCTATGCCAATATGATTTATTGATTGATTAATAATTGCTGTCTTGCAGATGCTAGATATCATCATCATCATCATCACCACCATTTATTTATATGGCTCTGCAGCGCTGTACAGAGAACTCACTCACATCAGTCTCTGCCCCATTGGGGTTTACAGTCTAAATTCCCTAACAGCACACACAGACAGCCATACAGACTAGGGTCAATTTTGTTTTTGCATGAGTTTTTTGGTCTTTAGATTTGCCTTTGTGTCCTTAACATTGGTAAGGAGATCATAGGATATTTGTTCCTTATCATTTTAGAAGATATTATTTCAAGCAAATTCAGAGCACCACTTCCCCAGGACGTTAGTATATAGCTGGCATCTCTTTTAGGGTTATGACAAAGTTATGATGTCCCTTTTAAGCTAATTATACGTCACATTAAACCACAAATAGGTGTTTGATACTTAATTCAGTTATAACTTGGTGTAGCACATATGAATTCTCTTTACAGGCATGTGTTAATTCCTGGACGGGGGAGTTTACAGTAATCTGTTATGTCTGGTTGTCTCTTAAATTCTTGTGCTCTGGGGTCTTTATGAGAAGGGAGTTAACCTATACTTGCCTACTTTCGGAAACTTGTTTCCGGGAGAGGGGCGTGACTGGAGGGCGGGAGGGGCGGGGGGCCTAAACGCATCATTTTGGCAAAATGACGCTATTCACCGCGAATCGCGTCATTTTGGTACGCAGTAGCGGGATGCAAGAGATTTGTCAGCTCTCCCAGGAGTCCATGAGACTTACCCGAATTTCGGGAGTCTCCCGGACATTCCGGGAGAGTTGGCAAGTATGAGTTAACCACCTGTGTGTTCTTAGCTGCACATAAGAGTTTCCATTACCAATCTATTACAGGGGTCATAATTGCTAAAACTTCTTGGGATTCTTCTTAAAGTTTATATCAATATACAGTACATCACTAATAGCCAAATACCGACCTCTGACATTGTTTGTGGTACTGAGATTTCTAAGGTCTTCTCTTCTGGGTGACTGGATGCTGAGCAGCTGGGTAAATTTTGTAGACAGGAAAATAAGAGCACAGGAAAATGTTGTTTCTAAAATGTTATATTTATGAGATTCATTTTTGTATGCGTATATAGGGAAATATAAGAGGTTAAGTAACCTTTGTATGACAATCTAATAAGAAGACATGTCATTATCAAGAATCTCTGAATAGAAAGGTGTTTTAAAACAAGGCTGTACATGTTTATTCAGACAAGCCTGCTTGTGGTAATATCACAGTGAAATGGGAGGGGGGTTTGGACAAAAGAGTCAGTTTCATATTGAGAAGTGTTCCAGCGAATTCCTGCTCTCCCAGCAGACAGGCATATAATCATACATGAGTGTGCCATTATCTGACTTAATCCTTTTAATTTTATAATAAACTATTGCATACTATCTATTGTATGTCATTTGAATTGTTTTGTATCTTAAGCATTGTAAATTAATTTTACAAATTTAGCAACAATTAATTAATGTCTCTGTGTTCTTCTACATTCACATGTCAGACCTTAGTTTGGTAACAACCACATAGTTGAAACAGGGGAGATCAATTGCTTTAGGAGAACTTTGGCTCAGAGGAGATCACTTGGTTTACCAGCTCGGTTTTGTCTTTACAAAAAGTGCCATTTTTAAAAACTGACGACAAAGCGCCAAGAATCAGTGGTTCATTGGAATCTCCACTTAGTAAATATACCCCTTGGAATCTGCAAAAAACTGAAACTGCTTCAATTATTATGCCAAAAATAATATTGCTTGCATATGTACAGTGTGTACTGCAGTTTATACAGTACAACACAAACTAAGGTAATGATAAATAGTTTGCAAATGAAAATTAAATAAGTGAACAGGAAAATCAATATCATTGTATCTAATAAACATGCCTAAAATGTAGATGTGTATTATTATTCAGTTGAAGTAGTCAGTGTCACTAGTGTTTTGCTGTTTTTCAAGGACTGTCAGGTACAATTAAACTGTCTGTTCAGCAAATCTTTAATGAATTGTTGATAACATGTCAGGAATGATGCTGATAATTTGACCCTTGTTCAACATTAAAGGTCATCCATAAATTTTACAAAAGGTACTAATTCTTCTTAATTTATTAAATATATTATATAAATATAAATACAATATTGCAACAAAAACCATTTAAAGTCAATGTGTTTTTTTTTGCAGCCTTGAATACTGGAAATGTATGCATATATAAATGTTTGGTTTTTTTTTTTTTTTTTTTTTAAAAACATCTGAATAATGCTATACACAATATAATTACCATTGTCATCTTTTCTTTAGTTAAAACCCTGATAGCATACAAAGTAAAGAACATATCATACCTTGACGAATCCCTGTCTAAGCACAAAGGTCATAGCTTCAGAGAACTGGCCATGTAAGTAATACAATAAAAGTAAAAACAATTCAAATATATTTTTGGCAACTATTTGTTAAACTAATGATACTGAGTCCCCACACTCCTCATCCTGAGGACCATCAAGGTGGTGGTATAGGTGTTCTAATGTCTCCTAGCTACATCTTCAGCGTTATTCCCCCTGAACCATCCCTCTCCTTCTCTTCCTTTGAAACTCACTCCATCCACCTCTTTTCCTCTCTGCACCTAGGTGTTGCTGTCATCTATTGTCCCCCTAGCCCTTCTTCTCAATTTCTTGATGACTTTGCTGCATGGCTTTCCCATTTCCTCTCTTCTGATCTTCCCAATATTATCATCTGGAGATTTTAACATTCCATCCAAATCTGCTATTACTACTGCTGCCTCTAAACGCCTAAATCTCACTTTCTCCTATGGCCTCTCCCAGTGGACAACCCACTGTGATGCTCACTCCCTGGACCTAGTGTTCTCCCATCTCTGTGACATCCACAACTTCTCCAGTTCTGTCTTTCCCCTCTCTGACTGCAATATAATTTCCTTTATCCTCTCTTTACCCCTTGACTCCCTCTCCCACCAGTATCTCACACAGTGTGTCCCATCAATAGCATTGACTCCATCACCTTTGCCTCCTCCCACAATCTCTTATGTGCTCCCATTTCTTCCCCATCATGTCCCAATGCTGCTGTCTCCCTTTACAGCACCACACTCTCTGTTGCCCTCGATACTGCAGCCCCAGCCACACCCCTTCGTCCCCACCAATCCAATCCCCAACCATGGCACTCCCCTCTTACTCATCTCCTGCAAAAGTGCTCCCACACCTCTGAACGCCAATGGAGGAATCCTAATCTGTTGCTGACTTCATCCACTTTAAACTCATCCTTTCTTCCTGCTATTTTGCCCTCTCTCTTTGCCGAATAAACCTATTTCACATCCCTCCTCTCCTCCCTGTCCAATAAACCCCAATGTCTCTTTGCTACTATTCTCTACTGTGTTCTCCCCCACCTTCAGCCCCCTCATCCAGCACCGCTCATGACTTTGCCACCTACTTCAAGAACAAAATTGACTGACAAAAATTATATCTGTTCTCTTCAGACTTACCTCCCCCACCTGTCCTATCACTCACTCTGCCACCCTTGGCTCCTACCCTCCAGTAACTGTGCTTGAGATACTCTTTCTTCTCTCCCCCTCTTCTTCTACAACCTGTATTCTCCAAGTTCTTCTGCTGCCTCTCTTCCAGTGCCTGTTTTCATCTTGCTCATGTCTTTAACCTGTCTCTCTTCACTGGTATTTTCCCCTCTGCCTTCAAGCATGCTTTCATCTCCCCTTTTCTTAAGAAACCTTCCGTTGAGCCATCCTCTCTCCAGTTATTAACCTATATCTCTGCATCCCTTTGCTTCTAACATTCTCCACTTGTCTTCAATCGTCTGACCCACTTTCTCTCTTTCCATTCTCTTTTTGACCCCCCCCAGTCTGGCTTCAATCCCCTTCATTCAACTGAAACTGCCCTCACTAAAGTAACAAATTACTTACTCTCAGCTAAGTCCAACAGTCAATTCTCCCATCTTGTAGTCCTCGACTTCTCTACTGCTTTTGACACTGTCAATCATTCTCTTCTCCTCACCACCATTCATTCCCTAAGTCTTCACGAATCAGCTCTCTCCTGGTTTGCCTCCTACCTCTCTGGCTGCTTTTTTAGTTTGTCTGATTCTGACTCTTCCTCCCCTCATATTCCTCTTTCTATTGGAGACCCACAATGCTCTATTCTTGGCCCTCTGCTCTTCTCTCTCTACACCACCACTATCTCTGTGAACTCAATCAATCATTAGATTTCCAATTCTACCTCTATGCTAATGACACTCAAGTCTATCTTTCCTCCCACCTTTCTAACCCAGGTATCTAAATGTCTGTCTGCTGTAGCTACCTGGATGTTACAGCGCTTCCTGAAAATCAACATCTACAATTTAGAGCTCATCATCTTTCCTCCTGCCAATGTTGTTGTACTTCCCAATATCTCCCTCTTGGTTGATAACAATACTCTTACCTCTGTCACCCAAATCTGCTGCCTTGGAGTCACCCTTGACTCTGCCCTCAGCTTTACCCCTCATATACAGTCCCTTACCAAATCCTGCCACTTCCTCCTTCCATCCCTTCCTCTCTAAGGAAGCAACCAAATTCCTGGTCCATTTAGTCATCATTTTTTGTATCGTTTATTGCAACCTCCTACTCACTAGCTTTCATGACTCACATTTTTGAACTTCAAAACATACAGCATGCTGCGGCTAGGCTCATCTTCCTCTCCCACTGCATCTCTTCCGCTTCTCCTCTGTGTAAATCCCTTCTTTGGCTCCCTATCCATTTCAGAATTCAGTTCATGCTTCTTACCCTCACTTACAAAGCCCTTACCAACACTTCTCCCCCTTACATCTTTATCCTTGTGTCGAGGTACATATCCACCAAACCATTCCGCTCTGCCTCTGACCTCTGCCTCAATTAACCTATCATTACCTCCTCCCATGCTATTCCTAATATTTCTGCCATGCTGCCCCTAATCTTTGGAACTCCTTACCACATCTCACTTGACTCTCCCCCATCCTTTAGTCCTTCAAATGATCACTCAAAACTCACTTTTTCAAGCTCGCCTATTCTACCACCTCCTAACCATTCTATCCATCACCTGCTCTTCCTCGTCTACCATCTTCTTCTCTTCCCAGATGGTTCAACTGTCTCTCACCACCACTGCATCTATAATATAAGCTCTCGCGGGCAGGGCCCTCTATACCTATTGTCCCACGTCTGTCCACTGTCCACTGTCTGACTCCCTCGTTCATCCTGCTAAGTCTTTTGCTGCACTCTGTGTGACTCCCCATAGCCTTACACACACTCATCTGTGCTACTTATATGTATTACCTCATCTATTAGTTATCTGCTTCTGTATCTGGCGCTACGGAATCTGTGGCGCTTTATAAATAAATAAATAAAATAATAATAATAATATTAAATAGCAATAATAATAAATGATTCAACTGGTGGCTAACTTCATTAATCACATGCAGACATTCTTGATTTGAAAAATTCAAGAGCAAAATCAGTTACACTAAGCAATTTTTACACACTGCATAACATTTTGCATTCTTAATATAGGAAAATATACATTTAATTTTAATTTAAAGTATACAACTAAACCATAGGATCAGAAAGGACTCAGAATAGAAAACACTGTTAATGCTCTGCATACATAAAACATAGGAATGGACAGATGTGAGGTAGTGGTGTGGATGAATTATAAGCTATACACTTTGGTTTTTCCCTGCAAACTTAGACACAACATCTGTTCACATACAGCATGTGGCACACATTTTCTGAATGCTAGACTAAACTGTTGGTCACAACTCCACAGTTTATATTGCAAATACTGTATCTATATGTAGAGCATATGAAAAAGTCCCATGCAATGGCAATAAATATGTAATGTCCTTTTAACCCTTTCAAGACAGGGGTTGGTTTATACCACCATAGCCAGAAATAATTTTACAATTTTCTACGGTGTCATTTACTGGGGGAAATATTTTTTTTGAAATGTCATAATCTAAGCAAGTTTTCATCATCATCATTTCAGACTTATAAATATTTATTTTGGTATCATAATGTTATGGTAAATAGCTGCCTGTAACCCTATCTTTTTGATTCTTTTAAATAATTTTTATAACTGCTAATTTGACATACTTGTACAAATCTCACCAACTTACATTGAAATGTATTTTGTAGTTCTCTTGAATATAGGAATACATAATATATATACTTTAATTTAATTTAAACCTCAGTTAGAGGGGTAGGAACAGAGGTATGTTTTAGCTTTTATATTTTACTTTTTTAACTAGGAGAGATATTTAGAAGGAACTTGAGATGAAAATATGTCTCTCTCTGTTTACCACTAGCAGATTCAATGCAAAAATTATCTAATAGTGGCTTAAATAGCAATTATTATTAGGTCATCATGGATCTATTTTAACGCTTTTTGCATGCAATAATTCACCTAACCCAAGCAAGAACCCTTGAGGCAATCTCTCCTAGTTTTACATGATTACATTATTGGTACTTACTGTCATGTTGCATTGTACAAACAAAATTCAGCTTTGACAGTTGTTTGTACAAATCGTAGGGCCAGGAAGTTGAACATTGGGATCCAATAATGGCTGTCAGGGGTTGTACAAGCATAATCAATGTTATTCCCATGTTATTATGTGTGCATGGTTAATTATTTCTTTTAGTAGACCCATATGTGTTAAAGACTCATATTTATTGTCTAATTATTTGAAATGTAAGTTATTTATGTGTCGCTTGTTAGCACACTCAATGATGAAACAAATTGGATTGATTGTTTTTATGAAGTGGTCAGTCATGAGTATTTAATAATATATATCAACATATACTGAACTGGATGCATTAATACACTCCAAACAAAATATTACAGTATTCAAACTTAGCACATTAAATATGTCACACACATACTGGAACAAGGCTTTATGTTGTGCTGCCAGTACTCACACACTAAGAATTGCAATTATTTGCAATGAGAAGAAGCAGGAATCTAAACTGCATAAATAAGAAGACAAAATAATTTCAATTTTCAGTCTATCCCTGATTTCTAGATTTGTGTCTCTAAAATATGACATATATCATTCTTAATATGAAGATATTTTAGCATTTAAAGTAGAGAGATTTAAAGGTAATTCATTTTATAACTACCATAAGAACATAGTAATTTTTTTTGCCAATGGTTTGAAAGGTCTTTTTAATTTCAGGGGCCTCTTTTCATGTGTTCTAAAATAGACCAACTTCTCTATCATGCCCAAAGATTAGAATGGTGTATAACTTCCATTTACTTTGTACTCTATTGAGGTAGTATTTTTTCTGTAGAAAATACATCAGGGCATGTTTGTATAATTTGCATCCAGGATAGATCTTATTTGCTCTGGGTTGTAATGAAGAGTTGTCAGTCATATATACTGATCAGCCACACATTAAAACCACTGAAAAGTGAAGTCAATAACATTTATTATCTCATTACAATGACACATGTCAAGGGGTGGGATATATTAAACAGCAAGTGAACAGTCAGATGTTGAAGTTGATGGGAAAAATGGGCAAGCGTAAGGATCAGAGCAACTCTGACAAGGGCCAAATTGTGATAGCTACACGACTAAGTCAGAGCACCTCCAAAATGGAAGGTCTTGTGGGGTTTTTCCGGTATGCAGTGGCTAATACCCACCAAAAGTGGTCATCATTGATGAGCATGTGGTGCATAGGCTAGCCCATCTGATCCAATCCCACAGAAGAGCTACTGTAGCACAAATTGCTGAAAGTTAATGCTGGCTATGATAGAAAGGTGTCAGAACACATAGTACATAATAGCTTTCTACGTATGGGGCTGCATAGCCGCAGACCAATCAGAATGCCCATACTGACCCCTGTCCATCACCACAAGTACCAGACCTGGACCATGGGGTAATGGAAGCAGGTGGACTTATCTCATGAATCACATTTTCTTTTGCATCATGAGGACGAAAGGGTGCATGTGTGTCATTTACCAGGGGAAAAGATGGTATCAAGATGCATTATGGGAAGAAAACATGTTCAGCTGGGAAACCTTGGGTCCTGGCGTTCATGTGAGTGCTACATTGATACGTACCACTAACCTAAACATTGTTGCAGACCAAGTACACCCCTTCATTGCAATGGTATTCCCTGATGTCAGAGGCCTCTTTCAGCAGGATAATGCTCCCGCCACACTTCAAAAATTGTTCAGGAATGGTTCGAGGAACATGACAAAGTGTTCAAAGTGTTGACTTGGCCTTCAAATTCGCCAGATCTCAATTCAATTGAGCATCTGTGGAATGTGCTAGCAAAACAAGTCTGAACTATTGAGGCCCCACATCGGAACTTACAGGACTTAAAAGATCTGTTGCTTGTGTCTTGGTGCCAGATACCATAGGACACCTTCAGAGGTATTGTGAAATCCATTCCCTGATGGGTCCGAGCTGTTATATTGGCACAAGGGGAACCTACACAATGTTGTGGCTGATCAGTTTATGTTATGGTAGTTTTTATGTCACAAAACCTGAGTCTGAACTTTTTGTCTTAAATCTGTTATCTTAATTAAGAGCATCTACAGTTCTCCAATTACTTTTCTAAGTACATTTAAGGATTAAATTGATTAAATGTGACATCATGGTAGTACAGTACCCATGGGCAGTTATTCATTAATGAAATATGTCTAACAATGTTTGTTATGCAGTAGAATATTGTCCATGGAAGGCACTGAGTAGAGAATTAATCTTCAGATCTTTACCGAGGAACATAAAACCATAGATACACCAAGTAGATTGTATTTTTGTGGGCTTACCAAAAAAAATTCACGTGATAAAAACCCACACATAAATTTTTGGTGTATTAAAGGGACCAATGCAGTTTGTGCAATAACTGAAAGATCCATTTAAAAATATAAACAATGCTAAAGTAATACAATAGATAATGTCTCATAGGCCTAGTTAAATTTAATTTAATACTATTAATTTAATATTATGAAAATTCTTCAGAGAGCTTTAAAGAGTACTTAGAAGAACATTATGAAATAAATTTATAAAGTGTTTGAAATGTTTAACTACTAAAGCAAAATTGAATAGCTCTGCAATAGAAATTAAGGGAGCATCAAATGAGAGTAATTTCACAGCTGGGGATTGTGTGTGCCTTACACATAATACAAATATATGTATTTAATTACATTTGTAAATTTTCATAGTGACTGGTCTTTATGAATGAAAGCAACCAATTCATTTGTATCACTTTAATGTACTATTCACTTTAAGTTCTTAACTTTGGAGGTTTGAAAGCATTGTTCTTCAGCTAATAAATAATTAGTGTTTTTCAAGAACTAAAACTGGTTTGCACATTTGACACATTTTAAAAAACAGAGTCAGTTGATCACAGAAGGACCTCTTGAACTGATGCATATATACAGCCATTCTTTTGCAATTTGCATATCATCATTGCTGAGCTCACGACCAAGGATCATTCACTAGGCAAGCAGTCAAGTGTAGTAATTAAGAGCTGAACCTGGATATTATAAGGTAAAAATAAAATTATCATTGGCTGTTGGAGTTGCAAAATTAGCATAAATTCATAGCAGCGGATCTTGCGTCATTATCTCATATTTACGTTCAAAAGAAAAAATGATTCATAAAGTACATCAGTACTTTGCAGTGGGTTATGACTCTGCACTTTTGAAATATCAGAAGTATTTGTGAAAATGTTTTGAAGATGTTAAAGATGTTTCTACAAAGCTGTAAAATAGCAGATAATTATAATTATTCTCAGCACAATTAATATCTCAATTTTGGGTTATTTTTTTGTGTGAAATCACAATAAAAAGGTGGCATACAGCCTGGTTAAATGTATTTCCATCGCTGGCTCAATTAAACAGCCAAGTATTACACAGAAGTTAAGCAAGGCAGTAAACTCACATCCTAAGTGTTAGCCCAAAGAAAAGTTCATTTATGAAGTGCACTGGGGAATCCTTTAGGGATTCTGTTGTCTACGATTCATGACAGTACACACTATGAGCGTCCTCAATCCCAGCCATTCCCAGTCATTTCTTAATCCTTACACTGATATATAATCACACAGAATGGATTATACCAAACTCTCTTAGCATCCTAAGTAGTAAACATATGATGTTATAATCTACCTCACACCACTGTAGTTTACAAAACCAGCATTGTATACCTGGCATACAATATTTTTTATCAACATCACCAGTTGCTACTAACGCCCAATGCCTGCCTAGTTCTCCATCTCCGCTGGCCATCAGACTTTCCATTTTTTGCATGCTCAACACCCATACCCCCCATCCTATTACACTGATAACAATTCTTATTACATGACAGACTTATGGGACAGCAAAAAATGCAAAGATGAGACCTCATACTAGAGCTTCTTTATCAAGCCTAAAACCATGTAGAAATGTCTGTTTCTGCATGGTTTAGACAATATTAGTATAGAGGCTATTTAACATTAGACTAAAGCAGGAGATAGGTGCATTAGATAAACTATCACAAAATACTGCAGTCACCATTATTCTATTTACCAAGCCCTGAAAAACTAAACATTTTTGAAGATTGTCCCTGATAGATAATACCATCTGAAGATAGCGCTAGCAGTTCTAGCCTATGTGAAGAGCATTGCCAGAGAGGGATCTTCTGATTCTTCCCCACCAGGCTAGATGCTCCTCCACTATGAAATGTTATGAACTATTATGAACTTTTTAACCAGCAAAATGACTGTTACACATGGAAAGAATGTAGAGCTGTGAAACAAAGGTAAGTCATCATTGCTTTGTAGCTGCCTTGTGTGACCTCTTTGCATTGAAACCCCTATATGATAACATAATTTTGTAAGATGCACCCTCCATTGTAAAAGTTTATTTTTTGGACTGCAACCAGACCTGTGCTTCTCAGTCTACAAAAGAATCATGGTCTGCAAAAGGTATCATGTGACGCTGAATTGTACATTTTGCATAACTAAAAGTTAGTAAATAAACCTCTATTTACTTATAAATTTACACTTGGAACTGAAAACACATTTATTTTAAATTATACCAGCGACATCCCCACATGTAACCAGTGACCTCTGCCAGGCACTGCATTACCCTCGATGCAATTCCCAAGCATAAACCACTCCCACCCATACACACCTACAATTTCTTTCCCCTCCCACACACTATCGAACACTGCCATTTCCACTGTTATGGTTCATATACTGCATTCCTGAATGTAATACACTGCAAATCACAGGTATATTACTGCATGCATTCATTCAGAAAACTATAGTTCCCCAGAATGCCTCTGTGAAATTCAATGCAAATTGTGTCTGTCATTTTGGGGTGGACAAACTGCAAACTACAGACCAGGCTGCTCACTAGAGCCCCTGAGTGCACTAGAAGCATACAGAGACTGTTAGACACTGTAAGAAGTTGCAAAAAAAATGTAAAAACTGCCAGTTTGGCACCAAAATGAACTAGAAGGCTGCAGAAGATTCATGGGGAAAAGGGGAGGATCCAAAAACAGACTGGTGGAATCTAGTGGGTTGTTTTGCAGCTGGGTATGCTATGTGACTGCTGCCTGGGAGAAAGCAGCCATTGAGTGCCTGTGCTGGATGTTGCCTAGAGGGATATTTGCTCCTAACATTCTAGACTTTATAAGCCAGTCCATAAGGAAGCATCTTTGGATTAGCAGGAAAAAGACCCAGCTTGCCACTGCCAATCAGATATCAGCAGAACTCATAAGACAGAAAAGTTTATGGTTTGTTTTGCTTTGCTATGTTCAAGCATAGAGAGAAATCATTTGTCACAATAGTTTGTCTTTGTGGCATCAGAAGTTTGATTTTATTTTGAAACTGCCTAAAATGGTAGCTGGGGAACGAATTAAAATTTGCTTAACTCTATATTTGCTGGGAGAGATTGATTACTGATTTCATCTTGTACAGTCATGGCCAAAAGTTTTGATAATGACACAAACATTAGGGACAGACTGATATTCTGCAAAAGTTACACTGATTTGGATTGCTGAGGACTGGGGTAAAGTCATTTTCTCTGATGAATCCCCTTTCAGATTGTTTGGGCATCTGGAAAAATGCTTGTCTGGAGAAGGAAAGGTGAGCGCTACCATCAGTCCTGTGTTATGCAAACAGTAAAGCATCCTGAGATCATTCACGTGTGGGGTTTCTTTTCAGCCAAGGGAGTGGGCTCACTCACAATTTTGGCTAAGAACACAACCATGAATAAAGAATGGTACCAAAACATCCTCAAAGAGCAACTTCTCCCAACCATCCAAGAACAGTTTGATGACAAACAATGCCTTTTTCCAGCATGATGGAGCATCTTGCCATCAGGCAAAAAGTGATTACTAAGTCGCTCAGGATCAAAACATTTAAATTTTGGGTCCATGGCTAGGAAACTCCACAAACCTTAATCCCATTGAGAACTTGTGGTCAATCCTCAAGAGTCAGGGGGACAAACAAAAGCCCACAAATTGTGACAAACTCCAAGCATTGATTAGGCAAGAATAGGTGGCCATCAGTCAATATGTGACCCAGAAGTTTGGCAGCATGCCAGGGTGAATTGCTAAGGTCTTCAAAAATAAGCTTCAACATTGCAAATACTGACTATTTGCATAAACTTAATGTAATTGTCAATAAAAACCATTGACACTTATGAAATACTTGTAATTTTACTTCAGTATACTATAGCAACATCTGACAAAAAGGAAGCAGCAAGCTTTTGAAAACCAATACTTGTGTCATTCTCAAAACTTTTGGTCATAACTGTACACTGCCATTCTACTTCAGAATCCAATTCAAAATCCTAACCTTCACCTACAAAGCCATCAACCAGTACTGTCCGTAAAACATATCCAACCTCATTTCCACACACATACTCCTTCCGGTGATTACAACCTCACCTTCTCACTTATTACCTCATGCCCTTCCTACTTTCAGAATGCACTCCAACTCCCAACTGGATTATCCATCATTTTCAAAGCATTCAAATGTGCCATTAAAACTCATCTTTTCATTCAAGCCTATGAGACCTCTTCCTAACTCTCCCACTTCAACATTGTCCACCAGCCCCTAAAGCATATATGCTTCCTTCTAGAGTTTTCCTTATGTAATTATGTAAATTTTTGGGTTTTATTTATATAATTTTGTCATTATTTGTACTTACATTACTTTTTCATTTTTTTGGATGCTCTAATCTCCTATGTATTAAATGGCACAAAATACATACAAAGTATAAAATGTAAAGGAAGGTTTTCTATCTCTCTTGGTGACCTTCTCGCACAATAGGGTATATACAATTCTTTCCACATTTCTTCTCATTTCGATTAATTATAAAACACTTGCTAAACCTATGTGAATTATTTAAATGAAATAGGAACAGTTTTTGCCAAGTGTTCAATTTAATTACACTACTCAACAGCCATTTTGCATCTGAGATTTTATATATATATATATATATATATATATATATATATATATATATATATATTTCCATGTAATTGTGTGTGTAGAATCTAAATATAGAGAATGTAATATTCTGTAAGGTTTTTGAGGTATTTTGAAAAATTGAAATTTGAAAATAAAATATTTAATCACAGAAAGTGCTTTGCACGACTCCCTTCTGACTGTGCAGAGGCGGAAGTAGGTAGAAAGCACCCCAGACTGTACCATGGCCATCTTTAACCAGGGAGTGTCCCAGCCTGTCACTCACCGAACTGTGAGTGCCATTTCTCCTGTGTTCAGGAACCGTGGCCGTCCGCCATCCTGAGGGTCTGCGCATGTGCAGCCCTTATGAACCCTTCAGTACCTGTTGCTTTTAATTGATTGGATGATCAGGCAACCCTCCCTATTTAAACCACCTGTGACCATTCTTTGTGGTTTACGGTCACCATCCGTCTTTTCCGGAATTTCCTGCCCTCCCTCCCACCCAAGTTCCTGCTGTAGAGACTGTTTGTCAGATCTTCAAAAATAGTTGGTCTCAGGTCAAAACCTGTTTAAAGAAGACATCTGCCAGATATAAGTCTTTTGCAGATAAAAAGAGACGGGCTATTCTACCACTTAAAATTGGAGATCGTGTATGGTTATTAACCAAAAATATTCGTTTGAAGGTTCCATCTATGAAGTTCGCTCCTCGTTTTATTGGTCCATATAGGATCATTCAAGTGATAAATCCAGTTAGTTTCAAACTTCTACTACCTAAGAACCTTCGTATTTCCAATGCCTTCCATGTGTCTTTGCTCAAACCTCTTATCATCAACCGTTTCTCTGTCCCTCCTTCAGCACCTCGGCCAGTTCAAGTTCATCAAGAGGAGGACTTTGAGATTACTCACATATTGGATGCAAAAATTTCGCGAGGAGTGCTTCGTTTCCTCGTTCATTGGAAGGGCTTTGGTCCTGAAGAGCATTCATGGATTAAAGCAGAAGATCTCAACGCTCCAGCTCTTCTTAAGAAGTTTTATTCCAAGTTTCCGGACAAACCCGGTTCCAGGTGTTCTGTGCCCACCTTTAAAAGGGGGGGTACTGTCACTCACCGGACTGTGAGTGCCATTTCTCCTGTGTTTAGGAACCGTGGCCATCCACCATCCTGAGGGTCTGCGCATGTGCAGCCCTTTATGAACCCTTCAGTACCTGTTGCTTTTAATTGATTGGATGATCAGGAAACCCTCCCTATTTAAACCACCTGTGATCATTACCAGTTGCCTGATCTTGGAGTCTCATTCCCCATGAGCCTCTGAAGGTGTTCCTGTGTTTCCTCGTGTATTCAGCTCCAGCTGATTCCTGTCTTCTACGATTGTGGTTTCCAGACCACTTCAACTCTCCTGTGTTCATCGTGTCTGCACTCAGCTGATTCCTATCTGCTACTGCTGCCAGATTCCAGTCCGCCTCAACTCTCCTGTGTTCAGCGTGTCAGCTCTCCACTGATTCCTATCTGCTACTGCTGCCGGATTCCAGACCGTCTCTACTCTCCTGTGTTCAGCGTGTCTCCCCGCCGCTGCCTTCACTACTACTGCCGGATTCCAGACCGCCTCTACTCTCCTGTGTTCAGCGTACCTTCCCTCCGCTGCCTCCACTACTCTGCCGGATTCCAGACAGCCTCATCTCTCCCGTGTTCATCATGTTTCCAGTTTTACTTACTACTGCTTCCTGAGTATTGCTCCGTTGATTACCGGTTACCTTCCGTGCGCTGCACCAACCTGATTATCGCTTCCATCCCCCAGTGGTCTCTCCTCCTGCCGGCGTTCAGCCGTTCAGGTATCCCTGCACGTCTCCTTGACAGCCTGCTCTCCTGAACCGCGGTATGCATACTTTCCATTGACTTTGCTATTGTACTGCATATCCGTCTGGACTGTGTTGTGTTCATCTCCGGAGTCTTCTATCTACTGAAGCTATTGTTACTATTGACTTTGTTTCCTATTACCTGGATCGCTCTAGTGACTTTGTATACTTCAAGCAGCGCTTGTCAGTTATTATTGTATTGTGGATATCATCGTGGGATCAAGTTCCGTGTGCCCCGTGTATCCTCTGCATTACATTCATCTCCTCGTGCCCCTCCTCACATATATATAGCAGTGGTACAACTTGCTGACGCAGACCACTGACTCCTGTTTCCCATTGGCACCAGTTTCAAGTATCCTCTCACATAAGCAGTGGTACAATTTGCTGTACGCAGACCACTGACTTCCCCGTTACCTACTTGCACCTGGAATCCATTCCTTCCCTATAGACAGTGGTACAACTTGCTATACGCAGACCACTGACTCTCACTACCTCCTCTCTACTCCTGGACATTCCTCCTCACTATAGCAGTGGTACAACTTGCTGTACGCAGACCACTGACTCTCCTCACGTTTCCTTGTCCATCTGGTTCCTCGTGTACATCCATCTAAGTCATTACCAGTTGCTGCTAGTCATAGACTTTCTTTGAGCATTCTCTCACCATCTGCTGATTCTCCTGTTCTGTTGTCACCCTGCTACCAGAGGACCATAGTACCAGCTATATTACTCTGGTAAGAACATCATCTGGTGATATCCTGGGCAAAGACTCCTAGTGCCCGTGACACAGCCCATAAGGAGATATGTGTGGTGATTTTACCTTTCTTTTCATTTGTCCATTTTAAATCAGCGATATCCTTTTCTTGTGTTCGCTATTTCATATCTTTGTGAGCACATTTTTTTCACTGTTTGTAAGTATATATGAAGTAATGTCAGCCGGTAAAATTTGTGGTTGTGTGAAAACCATTCTGATAACTTCTGTTATGTATGCGGTAAGTTCACACTAAATAATCAAAGAAAGGTTATTTAGTGCCTTGACAAAAACAGCTTATAAAATGTATTTTGACTGTGCTTTTGGTGACCAAGATAAAATGTGGGTACCCCATATTTCTAGCATAATCTGCACAATTAATCTGACAGAATGATTGAAAAGAAATCGCTGTAAGATATGGACCACTATACTGACTGTTATCTTTGTCTAACTAGTATTTATGGTAATTCCAGTAGAACTAAGCACATTATCAATATCCCAAAGTGTCTTATGCGTTAAAAACCTGCCCCTCATGGAGACAGGCTGTCTGTTCCTGTGTGTAGCAGTAAATCAGGCATATCAAAGGAAAAGGAACGCAAGTCAGAAGATACAAAATGATGATGGACTTTCACCTTAAAACTCAAGACAAACCACCTCACATCATAGAACAGAAAGAATTAAATGATTTGGTTCGTAACTTGATTCTATCAAAACAAAAAGCAGAAATGTTGGGTTCTAGGCTGCAACAGTGGAACGTACAATGATTTCAAGTTTTAGAACAAGAAACTTTTCTTTGGCTTCATTTTTTTTAAATAAAAATGCAATGTGTGTGTATACTGATGTTAACGATTTAATGATTGAGTTTGGTGTTCAGCACAATACTGGTAAGTGGAGACTGTTCATTGATTCCTTGAAGAGTAGTGTGAAAGCAGTGTTACTCCATAATGGGAACAATCTCCCTACAGTGCCTCTGGTCTATGCAGTGAACATGAAAGACATCTATGAAAGTAT
Source organism: Mixophyes fleayi (assembly GCF_038048845.1). NCBI lineage: Eukaryota > Metazoa > Chordata > Amphibia > Anura > Limnodynastidae > Mixophyes > Mixophyes fleayi. Next base: position 153,733,697 of record NC_134406.1, read on the forward strand.
GGCAGGAGGATCATGGGTGGAATCTTTGTTGTGACTTAAAGGTAATTACACTCCTGTTAGGTTTACAAAGTGGATTCACAAAGAACTGCTGTTTTCTGTGTTTATGGGACAGCAGAGAAACTAAAAATCACTATATCTCAAAGAAGTGGCCAGAGAGAGAAACCTATGTTGCTGGAGAGAAAAATATCAAGTACACTCCACTGGTTGAGCCACATAAAATCATTATATATGCAGAACGGTGGCTTAGTGGTTACCACTTCTGTCTCACAGCACTGGGGTCACAAGTTAAATTCCCGAACATAGCCTTATCTGCGAGGAGTTTGTAGGTTCTCCCTGTGTTTGCGTGGGTTTCCTTCGGGTGCTCCGGTTTCCTCCCACACTGCAAAAACATACTGGTAAGTTAACTGACTGCTAAGAAATTGACCCTAGTCTGTATGTGTTAGGGAATTTAGACTGTAAGCTCCAATGGGGCGGATGTGAATGAGTTCTCTGTTCAGCGTTGTGGAATTAGTGGCGCTATATAAATAAATGGTGATGATGATAATATACCCCCACTTCACATTAAGTTGGGCCTACTGAAGAATTTTGTGAAAGCTCTGGATAAAGAAGACCAGGGTTTCAATTGTTTGAAGGAACAGTTAAGTTAAGCAAGAAGGCATATTTGTAGGCCCCCAAATAAGGAAACTGCTTACAGATTAAATATTTAACGCTGAATTGGTGGCAATTAAGTCTGATGTGTAGTCCTCCTTCAAAACTGTGCTTGGATTCTTAGGGAACAGAAAAGAGGGCAACTACATGTCCATTGTGAATGAACTATTGGACAACTACAAGAATATGGGTTGTAGAATGTCACTTAAAATTCACTTTTTACATTCGCATTTAGATTTTTTTCCCTGATAACCTGGGTAGTGTAAGTGATGAACAGGGAAAATGTTTTCACCAAGACATTGTTATGAGTTTCTGAAGTTTAGTTTCTACAGTTTTTAAGCGTTTCTGTAGTTTTATTAGTCTTTAATAAATGAATACGATGACAATATTTCAATTGTTTAGAGATGAATTGAAATGTTTACTTCTCTTACTTTTTTCAGATCTAGCTATTACCACTTTTGTTATTTGTGTGTATCTAATAAATGTGACATTATAGAGATAATCTGATTTTACCACTGAATTCAGCATCCCTAAATTAGCGAAAAAAACATATTCACATGTCAGATGCAGAGAATATTTTAAAATTTGTTGAGTAGTGTTATAAGTGCCAAGTCATCTAAGCATCTTAAAATATTCTAATACATATATAATTATGTATTGTAAAAAACAGATATGCTTGTGAATAGCTTATTTATGATTTGTAAATGTTTTTCAGCATTGTCTGATATATGTTTTGTGTCAGTAGTAGCTTAACTGAAGCTGGTCAGCATAATTGCTAATCCAGCAATTATAATCACCTGTCCTAAGAAGAAGTGTTTCCAATTACATTTAAAGGCTGTGAAGCATGCTGTAAACATCCCCCGACAAAGTCCATTACAAGAAATGTGCAGGGAAGAGTCATCTTTCGTAAAGTGTTTTTAGAGTCACTTGACTCACTTGAGGACATATGAAGTTAACTCTCCCTCTTCCATAGACTGACCTAAGCTAATTCACCAATTTCCACATAAGCAACAGGTACTACTGTGAAAGGGTGAAAGAAAGACTGTGAAGGTTAAGAGTTTATCTTTTTACACTTTTAGAAATGTGTTTTATCCTATTGTCTGTCGAATAAACTTTTAAATATTACACTAGAATTATTTATTCCATTATAAGAGAAGACTGCTATGTGACAGATAAACCCTCTATATATTTTCTGCTTTGAAATTATATTGTATACCATGTATTCCATTAAAATATTTGGAAATACTGCACCATATGCGCGCCTCCACTATTGTTTATTTTTCCAGATATCTTTAAATATTATTTATTATTTAGATCCTTTTATTTTGGATGTATTTTTGCTTTATTACAAATTAGGAGTAACTCATGGCTTTTCTATCATTTCACTGTCCTTTTAAACCATTATCAAACAATATTTATAGTATATTTGAAGTAGGGAAATATAGGCTGTATATGAGAAACCGTTAAAGGGTTTGGAGAGAATGACCTAATATCCTGGAAATTGTAGTGAGGACCATTTAATAACTTATCTATTTATGTCAGCAAACTCCTCACAAAGGCAGTTTAAGTTTAACCCAAGAAATATAGTTACTATTGTGCTCTAAATCCACAGGACCAATATTTACCTAATAAGTTTATGCATATTTTTTCAAGATGGACTGCATGCAAGATTTAGTTTAATTTAAAATGTTTTGTATTCTTAGCTAACAGTTTAATTTAAACACTCATATATATTATAAAACAATTTCAGTAAATAAAATATATATTATGCAAGATCAGCAGGTTTTGTTTACTCTATTAGCATAAGTTGTATAGAATACAACTAGATAAGCGTGTGTGTGTGTGTCTGTGTGTCTGTGTGTGTGTGTTAGCTATTGTGTGTAAGGGATATGTATAAACTTTTATTGCATGATGTAAGGGTGTAGTACGAATCAGTGCCTATTGTATTAAGGGTGTGTGTATAACCTCGTATTTGTGTGTATGTGGTGGGGAGCTATGTGGTAGCCACCTTGTCTACCTCAAAATAAAATGGGGGATCTTAATACAAATTTCAAAACAACAAAATATTTCCATGTGCACCACAGCACTTTATACCTCAAATACCATTTATATGCCATACTACTCACATTCATTATACTGTACATGAACCAAGATCATATGTTCTCACATTATAAACACCAGCACCTCACTTCAAATTCATATAACCTCAAGTACATTAACAAACCACATGGCACATTGTTGATTAACTCTACTTTCATCCCATAAACTCAATTTCTTTAGCACTAGCAACACTATAAACCTCAAACATTTGTATCCCATACTATTCACATTTATCCTTTGACCGTATCTATCATCCAGAACATATCAAGCACAAACTCTATTATATGCACATATGCAATTTAACTGCTAGTCATATAAAACTGCAAATATGTGTTTGTTAAATTAATTCATAGTAATTGCTTGGTGTGGCTCAGATGAATTCTGTATCCAACCATGGATTAAAACCTGAAAGGGGAAGGCTAAATTAATATATTGCTTTGATGGTTTCTAAACTCTTCTGCTCTACCCATGAGGTATTTATGGATAGAGAGTTCCAGACACATAGATACAGATGAGTGCCCAATACCAATTTATGGCATGGGTGATAAATGCTAAAGTCCTTGAAATCTCTTTTTAATTTTACATAAATATTATCAGTAAAATGCAACAAACAGATCCCTCATATTCTTGGTGATTGTGTGATATCTCAGGACATCTTAACTAGGGGACAGTGCAACTAGGATAAGTGTGAATGAATAGAAGTAAGAACACAGGAAAATGTCATATTATCTCAAATATTATACTTACAGGAGTCATGTTTGGTAAGCAAATGAAGAGAAACTTATGACCTGCTGTATGGAGTAAATATCATCTTTGTAGGACATTCTGGTACAAAGTCAGGCCAATGTAAATAAAACCTGGCTTGAAAAGTGTTTGAAATGAGATCATAAATAATAATTTGCATTTACACAGATTGATATCACAGTGGAAAGGGGGGAAGTTGGTACCAGCAGCATATTTAAAATGTCCCGTCAATCTAACAGATTTGTTCATTTTTTAGGGTCAATTTTAAATTGAGAAATTTCTCATTATTTCATGCCCTCTCAGTAGACAGAAACTGATCATTCCAAAGTTTATCATTTGTGTTGTGTATTCCTTTTGATTTGGCAAGAAATTATTGTACTATATATTTGTCTATCATTTTGTTAATTGTTTTTCATCTTAAGCATTGAAGATTTATTTTCCATCTTAGAGGTTTACTTTCTAAGTTTATATTTTTGTGTTTGTACGAATTCACTTGTCACTTGGTTTTAGAACGCTACATAGTTAAAACAGATGAGATTATTTGGCTTATGTTAACTCTGGGTCAGGGGAGATCATTTGGCTTTTGATAACCCTGATACAAGGAAAGTGTCACACACACATCACGCAAGCTCGAGTGAGTGCTGGATCATTACACACAATCAAATTACATATATGTATCACAAACTAATCAAACTCTATTACCTTAAATTACAATTAAAACAAGCAGTTTCACATAGTAACTACTTTCTATTTAAAATACCACAGAAATACTACAAAATTCAATTTCACATTCTAGCCATGTACAAACCAAAGACAAACTACATATTCCATTCAATTTGCAAACTCTGTAACCTCAAGCATGCATAGGCACATTTTAGTAATCCATTATGTAAAATGCAATCAAATTATTGTAATATATATATATTTAGTTGTAGCAGACAAGATGTAAACACTGGCGCTCAACACAGTATTGTATAAATAACTAAATCAATTCAATCCCACATATACACCTCTTCCATGTAAGGAGGCAGCCTTCCTTCAAAACACTGGCTGGTAAGGTCAAAAATAAAATGGCATAGGTACAACAGAATGAAGGCGCAATGGTGATGTTAACAGATATTACTGAACAAGGTGGGTAAATAATAAATAAGCATATGGATTCAGTTCAAATCTCTGGGTTGGTATTCAACAAGATATACAGTTCATCCAGTCTTAATCCAAATGTAAGACAGAGTAACCAGTCATATCAAAACATGAATGTACAGAATTCCACTCTAAAAACAGGGTGGAATAGAAAAGTTCATGTGCAACTCGTACACACTTGCTAGGCTGCTGTATCACAGCTACAATTCATTGTCATCAGAGGACAGAAATGTGCAAAAGGTGTATAAAAATTCAGTTCATCAGATAATACAAATCAATAGATGAAGGCGTACCAGAGAGTAATATAAAACCAGCTTATCTGTATCGGGGTCTCCAGGGGGGAATCCCAGCTCCGCCTAGTGGATCAGGAACGGACAAACAGGAACCACAAACGATATTTCTTAGATACGGCAGACGTTCCAAGTGTATACACTGCTCTCCGACTCCAATCAACCAGATAAATAGAGATAAAGGAGCTATATAGTGTAGTAATTTATGTAAACCAGATAAATATAAAAAACCCAATAATTGGGAGCGTACCAGAAAATAGTGTAAAACTGGCTTATCTGTATCAGGGTCTCCAAGGGGGAATCTCAGCTCCGCCTAGTAAGTCAGGAACGGACAATACAGTGACCGCAATAGACAATATTTCTTAACCACGGACCGACGTCTCAATGGAAGTACCACTCTCAAACTCCATTCAGCCAGAATGTTAAAAATAAAGGAGCCATATAGTGTAGTAATTTATGTACAATGGATTTATTCAGAAAACATAAAAATGCAAACTCACATTCAGCAAGATAAATAAAAGCTTATCTGTACTCAGCAGTTAGTCAACTTTTACCAGTATGGATCCCTGGAAGGTTTCTGGGTATTACCGGCGATCTTCGCACAGAAGTATTAGGTATATAACATCAAAAATGGTCAGGGTGGAAGTATGACCTAACTAGCATATACAGAGATAGTAATGCCTCAACGCGTTTCGTCTGGGTAGACTTCATCAAGAGGATGTCTTTTCCTCCTGATGAAGTCTACCCAGACGAAACGCGTTGAGGCATTACTATCTCTGTATATGCTAGTTAGGTCATACTTCCACCCTGACCATTTTTGATGTTGACTAACTGCTGAGTACAGATAAGCTTTTATTTATCTTGCTGAATGTGAGTTTGCATTTTATATGTTTTCTGAATAAATCCATTGTACATAAATTACTACACTATATGGCTCCTTTATTTTTAACATTCTAGCTGAATGGAGTTTGAGAGCGGTACTTCCATTGAGACGTCGGTCCGTGGTTAAGAAATATCGTCTATTGCGGTCGCTGTATTGTCCGTTCCTGACTTACTAGGCGGAGCTGAGATTCCCCCTTGGAGACCCTGATACAGATAAGCCAGTTTTACACTATTTTCTGGTACGCTCCCAATTATTGGGTTTTTTATATTTATCTGGTTTACATAAATTACTACACTATATAGCTCCTTTATCTCTATTTATCTGGTTGATTGGAGTCGGAGAGCAGTGTATACACTTGGAACGTCTGCCGTATCTAAGAAATATCGTTTGTGGTTCCTGTTTGTCCGTTCCTGATCCACTAGGCGGAGCTGGGATTCCCCCCTGGAGACCCCGATACAGATAAGCTGGTTTTATATTACTCTCTGGTACGCCTTCATCTATTGATTTGTATTATCTGATGAACTGAATTTTTATACACCTTTTGCACATTTCTGTCCTCTGATGACAATGAATTGTAGCTGTGATACAGCAGCCTAGCAAGTGTGTACGAGTTGCACATGAACTTTTCTATTCCACCCTGTTTTTAGAGTGGAATTCTGTACATTCATGTTTTGATATGACTGGTTACTCTGTCTTACATTTGGATTAAGACTGGATGAATTGTATATCTTGTTGAATACCAACCCAGAGATTTGAACTGAATCCATATGCTTATTTATTATTTACCCACCTTGTTCAGTAATATCTGTTAATATCACCATTGCGCCTTCATTCTGTTGTACCTATGCCATATATATTTAGTTATTTAAAATACTATCACATTATATAATTGGTTAATATTACATCATGTGACATATATCATAGTTACAAGAGAAAAATGGTGAAAAGAATCACCTAAGAGAGATTGTTAACTGAGGCACTCCAGTCCCTTAAAAAAAAAATTAAAAGCAAACTTTATTGAAAATTATCTATAAAATTGAATATACCAGATAACATCATAGTCGGCGAATATTAAAATAAAGAAGTGATGAAAAATAAAGATAAGTGATAGAAATGGTTAAAAATACCCTTCCGGTAAGCCGGTGGTCACAAAAATTGTGACACTTATAATTAACTGGGAAAAATACCCATAATTATGGACATTGTATCAATGAGATTCAAAACTTCCGTGACCCGACGTACGTTTCGCCGTGATCGGCTTAATAATGGGAAATTTCCCATGACGTCACACACCCGGAAGTGTGAAGCCGGTCAGCGGAGTTAGCTGCAATCGTGTCACACTCTATCTTATGTTGTAGTTAATTTAGATTTTTGTAGTGCGCTTTATTTAGGGTTTAAACACCAGGGTAATACTGCCTGACAAATAGGAGGTGACTGGAGGTCCCTTAATACCGCTAGTCAGATCTTTACTATTAGTATGACTATAGGCAGAACTGACTTAATCCCTAATACAGCAGATATGTGTTAGAAGAAAATCCTCTGTGGTTATGATAATGTAAACCCTACTCTTTCACACATTGTATGGGAGGGTGCTGTGTTAGAGTACCAATCCTGATTTTTGGAACTATACATACACTAATTTAAGCTCCTTTGTATTTCTATGTCAGACTATTACACCGAGTATTTTTGATCATTATAACCCTTACAAGCGCATTCTTATACTACTGTTATTCAATTTAGAGTGAATACACTTGCTGGCTATATGTGACACACTATGTATCGATGAATATAGGAAATTAAATCTCAATAAACTGTGTTATTTTGAATCTCATTGATACAATGTCCATAATTATGGGTATTTTTCCCAGTTAATTATAAGTGTCACAATTTTTTGTGACCACCTGCTTCCCGGAAGGGTATTTTTAACCATTTCTATCACTTATCTTTATTTTTCATCACTTCTTTATTTTAATATTCACCGACTATGATGTTATCTGGTATATTCAATTTTATAGATAATTTTCAATAAAATTTGCTTTTATTTTTTTTTTCAAGGGACTGGAGTGCCTCAGTTAACAATCTCTCTTAGGTGATTCTTTTCACCATTTTTCTCTTAATATTATCTTTGGTTGTGAGAGCACCCCCTCATTTTGTATTTCCTACATAATTATAAATAATTCTTAGGTACAAATGATGAGGAAGTCTTAACTTTAGAGCGAGATGGATTTGCTTTTTTCTACAATATATCATAGTTACTTTACATGGATACTGCAGAAGTAGAACAACCTGAATCCAAACTCTCCACTGCATCCACATGAGGTGACCTACTTCTGAGCATAACTTTGCTACTGAGTTGAAGTATTTAATTTAGAAGTACTTGCCTGATTTTGTGAAACAAATTCTTGTAATTTTCAGAATATTCAGTTCCAGTCCTTGTTGTCAACAATCAATATGTCATCACTATCACTTGTACTTGTCTCTGATCACCAGAAATAGAATGATAAATTTCAAGGCTAACTGATTTATTATTCAGTGTTGGTAGATAATGCAAACATCAGTAGAAAGATCATCATTATCATAAGCATCATCACCATCATAAAACCAAGCAGCACTGTATTGGGGAGTGTGGTACAAGAGCACTGTAGGCTGGATGAGCATCCAAATGTAAGTAAACTCTGTCTACTCATTCTTGCACTGCCTCCAGAAATTTGCATCTGCTCTGCAGAATTGGGTAATTACACAGTACGCTTTCAGTGGTCAATGCTTTTAACTGTATTTAAATCATTGACAAGTGCAATTTTTCTACAGTAGCAAAAATAGTAAATAAGAGGTTTTTTTTTTTAATCAAATACCACCATTGTTGATGCTTCTGAGTATGTTTCAACAGGGCCAATATATAAGGGCATGTTTGCTCTTCAATCGTTTAACAATCTGTTAACAACACCAATTTGTAAATAATCTTCTTGCATGCATTTGTTTGACTAATTTCAGCATGACTATTTTCTTCCAGTAACTATCCAATATTGACTGATTAATAATTTTAAAACAGTGATAATTATGACATGTGGCAGAAAAAGGACTGAATACTTTTGTATAGTGATCAACAGGTGAATTAGCCCCTAGCCATCGGAAAAAAAATATTAACCAGTACTAGTAATCAGATCAGTAACTAGAAATGCTAACGCATGGGGCAAGAAGAAAATGTGACCCTCCCAAATTCTCAGTTGTAAGCAAATTAATGTAAAATACTCATTTCTTGCACTCCCCTCCATATTTGCTACTTCGGAGGCTGCACATACCTAATTACAGCCCTTTTAGCCCTGCGGCCCTGTAACAAGTAGTTCTAGTACACTGAATCAAGAACACTTATATGAATCACACCAGCTGTATAGCAGTTCTGCCACTGCTTTACCTATATTGTCCTGAACTAGCTGTAGTAATTATAGTACAGCTGTGCTCACACCACTGATAAAAATCAGCAAGTGCGACTGACGTTCTTTTGCAACAGGCGAGAGCAATTCTCACAATTATCAATAGGTACTGTATGTTTAACATAACTGTATTACGGATCATAACAGTACTTTTTAAATAGCAGCTCTATCTGTAAAGCATAAACAGTTTTATTATGTTTTTTCATAAGAGCACCAGATGCAATTATTTCTTTATGTTAGCCACTACTAGCCACTTGTCAAAAATGAATAAGTTTTCTGGTACACTGAATCAAAAATGATCAATTGCATGAATTTCATCTACGGTATTTAATAGACATGTAATGCTTTGCTGTACTACTTCTTCCCTAACCACACCACAAAACAGAATAACTTGAAAGTTGTAAACTGAACTCTAATTAAAGACTATAAATTACAGTTTTAGTTTACAAATACCAGTGCCAAATAGCCATTCCATGGAATGGCGAAGCAGAAACTATTATATTGCAAGAATATTGCACCTCTGCAAAACTAGCAGTGCCACCATGAATTTCATTTTCGGTGAAATTTTACTTCGACTTGCTCATCTGTGCCTCAAGTGTGTTCAATTCCCTTTTATTGAAAGTAGCCTTCTTTATCTGTGTTGTCACCTACTTTGTTGTTATTACTCCTCATATCCTGCATTGTTTATTAATGCTATCCAATTTTAGATATTGAATCCATAAATAGGATTATATAGTGACATAGCACAGATACATATGCACCACTGATAGAATGCCAATGAATTACTGCAACCCACAAAGACGATTATAAAGTGCTATATGTGCCCCTGTGAGTCTGCTGTTTTGGTAGTTAAAATTTGGGAATGACTTTTGTCGCATTCTTTCAAAGTTACTGTTTTAATAGCTGCACAGGGGTCATTTCCCTCTTTCTCCAGCAGTGTGAGGTTTAGGAGAGAGGTTTTGCCAGGGTTAGCCAATGATCCCTATATGCAATATGTAGCAATTCAAAAAGAAACTTATTGCCACCCACTAGCCACCAATGATAAATGGGCCCCTTGATCTGCTATGCCTTAACTAATACTATTAATAATATTTAGGGTTTTTATAGCTAAACAGGCAAAAAAAATTGTGTTGGTACTGCATAGGACAAACAAAATGAATTTCACTGTTTTGGCCCTTATCACTGAACACACGTATCAAGATATACTTTAGATTCTGACTTATGCAAAAGCACATGTTTTGTGTTGATTTGTTATTTATTTGCGTCCTAAAAGTATGGATAAAAGAAATTATAGAAATACAAATACACCATATGGCATCTAAAAGGTCCTAATAGTTATATCAGCAAAGATCACAAGGAACTTTAAAAATAAAACTCTTTCAAAAGAACATATGGTGAACTGTGGCTTAGCAACTTCTGTTATTGTAATCCGAGAGAATATGAGATAAAAATGAAATGCAAGAGATATAGGGCCTGATTCTTTAAGGTGTGTAAATGCCGATAAGCGCCGTATTTTTACACTGAGCATGATCAGAACCTGACTATACGCCAGTGAACGCAAGTATATCTAACTAATCTTTGAGCTCAAAGGACACTCTCGACAGCCTGCGATTTCAGGCATGTAACTGGGAGGAGAAGGGCTACATGCACGTAGTCAATGAACAGTAAGGGTGTGTCAAGCTCGAACGTATGCATCAATGCTCGATTCAAGGGTTAGCATCTCTCAGGTACGTGTTTTTCAGTTGTATCACTTGCACCAGCTGCAGTAATTGCATGTAAGTGCTGAATACTAGTCATGAGATCACGTATGCATGCTAGAACATGTTTGCAATCAAAAGCAACTGTAAAAATGTCATGTACAGTAGACATTAAGAACATCATGATAAATGTATTTAATGGAACAACCTTTTTTTCAAATGTTTCTTCATTAATGACTATAGGTCTGATTCATTAATGATCTTAACTTGAGAAACTTTTTATTTCAGTCTCCTGGACAAAACCATGTTACAATGCAAGGGGTGCAAATTAGCATTTTGTTTTACACATAAGTTATTTACTGACTTTTTTCATGTAGCACACAAATACTTGATAGCTTATTTGTACACTGAAATTTAAAGTTGATATTTGTGTGCTACATGATAAAACAGTCAGTATTTAATTTTATGCAAAACAGAATGCTAATTTTCACCCTCTGCATTGTAACATGGTTTCTCAAGTTAAGATCCATAATGAATCAGGCCCTATATTATTAACAGGTGACAATAATCAAATATTTCTTTCTTTTCTGAGTGGTCTGCTGGGACTTTACATTCCATATATGTATTGTACGTTTTGTACATATCCAGCAGTGTGCTGTGTCTGTCGCAATAAGTCAAGTGCCATATAAGCAGAGATCTGTATTTAAAAAGAGACGTTTTTTTCAGACCCGATTGTAGTTTAATACGGACGTCTGTGTAACTGAATTATGGGAATTTTTAAAAAAACAAAAAAGGAACAATACCTTAGTTTTGCATGCCTTAGTGAATTAGATCATAATGTTAATTCAGTGGTGATCATATACATTTCATTTAAATAATGAATGTTTATAATAGAGTGAGTGTTTTGGAAGAACTGTTTTTTTCCTGTTAATGTTGTGCAGCTATAATTGTATCCTTCACTGTCAACTTGCAAATATGACAATGTCTGCAGACCTAAATCACTAAAATGAGATTTTATTGTGTGCAATATAATTAAAACAAAGGTGAGAGGGTATAGGTATAACACACTAAACTTGAAGACATTCCTCCCTTTTCAGAACGTTTCAGGGTTTTTCATCCTTGACCTGGCATTAACATCTACTTTCAAAAGAGTTTGCTCATTATAGGCAAACCATATGCAATAAATCAATGGGAAAAGTTGCTTGTATGACAATGTATTTTGTTATCTCCAATTATACAAATTTGACACATTAAATAAAGATAGCCTCAATGTTATTTTGCTATCACAAGTTTTTTTCATACTTTAATCTAGGATAAACAAAATACACTGTACATTACACTAGGAGAATGGAAAGTTACATTCGATAATAAACAGTGTTTTCAGGCTGTTTTCATCTTTACAAACCCAACACATTACACACAATAAAGCACACTGCGCACAAAAACAGGAGAACAAGCATCAAATATGTTGCCCAATGGAAAACAACCAAGGAAGTGCAAAATTGCCAGTCAATTATACAAATATGACACATTAAATAAAGATAGCCTCAATGCTCTTTTGCTATCACAAGTTTTTCATACTTTAATCAGGGATGAACGAGATACAATGTACATTACATTAGGAGAATGGAAAGTTACATTTAATAAAAAAAACAGTGTTTTTAGGCAGTTTTCATCTTTACAACTATACTATAGAGAAGAGAGAATATTGTCTGACAGTTACTAATAAATTATACAAAGAAAGAGAGGAGTGGTACTGTCACACTAATTGTAGAGAGTCAAAACACCCATAATATTTATATCAATGGTAATATGTTTCCTTAAATTTATATGGGGTGCATCTTTTAACCAATTAATAATACTGGTTGTAAAAAAGGAAATAGATTAAAAGAAAATGAATGCAGGGATAACTCCCTTCATTTATATTCAATCACAGTGTTAATAGTGGATGTCTACAGGTTGTTGAAATATAGCTTTTATTATATTATTAGTAAAACAATTTTAATATAAAAACCAGCAAAATATGACAAAACAAAAGTGCAGGTGAATAAACAAATAATGTGTAATAAAATTGGTGGATGCACTAAATCTATCTTTTAGTATAAATAGAGGTTGGAATTTTTAATATATTTTTTATTCTTTATTATTTACATAGTCAGGCTTGATGAAAACAGAGTTGATTAACTAAGGAGGCTATTCCTGCTCCTATTATAACCCTGTTAATTGTCTTGTCAGTTTATAAACTTCAGTTGTGTTCCGATAGGTACCACAAAAATGAGTCCCAGGAAGAAACTGTTCTTAAATGGCAGAGAGGCTGCAGTAGACTATTGTGTAATGGAATATTTGACTTGGGTTTGCATATATGATTAGAAAATGATGTAAAATTAACTCTTGGATAGCTAAGTGAGTGGATGTGTCATTTTTCACCATGAACTTAAGGTTAGTGGATGCGAACTAAACTATGTGGCTCTTGCTTAACTGCTCTTCCTGCTTCAAATTCTCTTTGGGAGATGTGTGCGCTAATTAATAAACCATAATCCGGCTGCTATTTTCAGCATTTGTAGATACTGTTTTGACAACACTATATTTCCCTCGATTAAGTAGAGTGCTCCAAATTATTCACTAAACCACGGTGATCAGATTCAAGAACATGCTGATCTTGTTGGCAATAATGTTACATTTAATATTTTAAAAAGAAGAATTTCCTATTTTTTGTTACTATGCATCCACTTGTATATATCTGAACCACTAAGTTGCTAGTCAGATAAAAGTAGCATATTCCACTGTGGGGTTTTAAATAGTTCCCTGGGTACAAGTATATCTGTTTAAATCACACTAAAACACTCTTAAAACTGCTCTAAGATTCCCTGAGGAGATATATGCGCTGATAGATAGGTCAATTTCCGCTGCTATTTTTCAGCGATTCAAAACATTATTGTGACAGTGTAATTATTCTTTCAATTTGGCAGTGTGATTATGGATTATTTGTTGATTATACACCTCTAGTTATTATTATACATGATAATAGTGCAGCCAGCAACACCAACGTGATTTTCGCTGTAACTGACCTTTCTCATGGCTAACCCGTTATGCGGGTTAGCAGGGACTTTTAAATTCTGAATAGCCAATCAGTTTTCACAAGCATCCCACAATGGGTTAGTGATGATTGGTTAATTGACTCTTTACTGGCTTATCAGATAATATATATTTCTTTCATTGCTTCTTTGTGTTTTACAGTGGTGTGAATTCCTTGTGCCTATATTAGTAGCTCCCAAATATTACGATGCATGTAAGTACTCAATACATCTATTCTGGTTTTAACTCAGGATAACTGTTTGGTGGAAGAATATAAATTTTGTATTTTATGTTTCTATTTTTTATTTCCATGATTGACAGGCTAATGATTCATAATATATTATCCATGTTCATGGCTGATTATTGAGATTCAAAAGAAATATCTATTTTTTTATCTTAAGAGTTTATACACATTATTGAATAAGGGATTATTGTTGTGATATTTCTATTCTGTAGCCTATTTTAAATCTATAAAACCTATAGATCATAATATTGTGTGATATATTAAATATTGTGAGTGTATGGTGCCTAACCTTTGTTCTGGTAACGTGATAATTTATAATGTGCTCTAAAAGTCTATTACTTCATTAATAAATCATCATAATAATTATCTAGTACTCCTAAACTACTATGTTGTGAAATAATACAATACAATATAAATACCTGTGTCAATAAATTGTAAAAGTGCATTGTGTATAACATAAATTAGTTAGTGCTTAGTGGAGTAAGTAGATTAAATATATAATTGGTGATGAAAAGGTGATGGTGTATAAGGTTGTGTGAATTTAATGAAGAGTGCAACTTAGAAAAAGTGAAAAAACAGTGCTCATAATATTATTAATGTGAATGTGAGTGTATAACATTCTTCTCTTATATATACATCTATACAATAGGCTAACAATATTGATGTAGCCCATTGGTTAATTATTAGTTATTTGATATTTTTGTTTTTATGTTTCATTTATTGGTAATAATTAAAAATTCTTTAAGTTCTGAGTTTGACGGATATGTTAATAATTTATACATTATTATCAGTATTTAAAATTCATCTACCTTTAATCACTTGTTGTATTAATTGTAATTGTTACAATATGTATTCTATTTATATTTTCCTTCATTTCATTGAAGAAATCATGCTGCTCTCGTCTACCGACCAAGGGTGTCTTAGTTATTCTTATTTTAACCTATGATATTTAAAGATCTTTGGTTGATGGTCTTATATATTAAATAAAACATACCTGCTATTGGTTTTCTTTTTTTTCTTTGTTGTTTTTATGATGTTTTCTTAGTCTCATAATTCATTTTCATTAAGTAAGTGAAAATTAAATATATTAAGGATTGTATGTGTTTTTTCTCCAAAAGGCACTAGGAGATAAGAAGTACTAAATATTCAAACAGTACTAAAGGATAAGAAGAAAGGAATACTGTGTAGTTATTGTTCTCATTCATTCCTGCTGGATGTATGGTGTTCATTAAAAATATCATCCTTGCTTTTTTCTTTAGTAATTCTTGTTTTAGATCCCCTCCTCTGATGCTTAAGCTTACTTTTTCCATACAGAATTCTGTTAGATGATATGGGTTATTTTGATGTATTTTCAGTAGTTCATGTTTTAAATCTTTTAGCATCTTGTTCCTCATTCCTGAAATTGGCAATATGTTTGAGTATTGTTTGCTTTAATGGTCTGCTCGTCATGCCAATAAAACTAAGGTTGAAGCTGCAAGTAAGGCAATAAATGATGCTTTTGTCTCAGAATTCAAAAATCAATTGATGTATATTTGTCATCAATTTTTTTGGTTTTCTGAACAAATCTGCAAGCTTTGCATCTCACACATGGGTAAAACCCTGTGATTTTATCAATGGTGATTATGTTTTTTTTTAACTTCCTGAAAGTGACTGTGGACTAATAGATCTTGTAGGGTTGTTGAACTCTTCCAGCTCATAGAAATTCTGTATCCAATCAATTCTTGTAAATAATGGTCTAGTTTCATAATGTGGCTATGCTTTTTTCAAAACATTCTGTATTCCTTGTCATTAATTGTTGAATCTGCTAATAAATCTGACTTTTTCCTTTTTCGATTTTGTTGTTCTCTGTGGAAAAATTAGGTTGTCCCTCTCAATTCTCTTAGTCTCATTATATGATTTTTGTGATCATACTTTGACTATAGCCTCTTCTGCAATCTTGTTTTCAATTCATGTGCTCCTTTTTCAAAAATTCAGTCTGACCACAATTGCATCTTGTTCGTAAAAATTATCACTTAGGGATACTAATTGTGGAGAGGAGGTGATAGCTTGTTGCATGAAGAATACTATTAGTGGCTGTTGTCTTTCTGAACATATCCATTGATAGTTCTTCATTTTTTGTATTAAAAATGGTCAAATCTAGGAAGGTTACCTTCACTGAATTGATTTCAAAAGTTAATTTTAAATTTGTTTCGTGGATATTCAACAGATTTATAAATTCAGTGAACAGATCTTTCTCTCCTTCGCACATTATGAAAATTATTGTCAATGAATCTCAAGCACATATTTATGTGTTGTGTGAATCTCTCATTGTCTTCGATGAAAATCACCTCCCTTCCCACCACCTTAGATAAATATTAGCATAGGTGAGGTCACATGTTGTCCCCATCGCTGTGTCCCTCACCTGCAGGAAGAATTAATTGTCAAGGATGAATACATTTTTTTTTGGAATAAATTTAACAAACTCAATATAAAGTCATTGTGGTCTGTTTTGACTTTAATTTCTAGGAAATGTTTGCATGTAGGCCTATATGATGTCCAATACTGGTATGTAATTCTTCTACATTGCATGTACATAACCATGTATTATCTTTTAGAGTGATGTTCTGTATTTTACCCAAAACGTCTAAAGAGTCCCGGACATATGATGGTAGATGTCATGTGCAAGCTAATTTCTAGGCATATAAATCTGCAAATATGTGTTTGTGAATTAATTCATAAAAATAGTGTGACATGGCTCAGAGGAGCTGTTTAAATCAATGTGTTTGATTATGTTACACTCCCCAGAGGGTGCTGGTAGATAGGAGCCTAGATCCATTATAGCGCCTTGTATTATATATGGCAGGTTGCAAAAGACAAAGCCTTTGAAAATATCTCTTTCAGGACAGTGAAATGTAGCACACCTCTGCGAATCCTGTAGATTATTACATTATGTATATATTTTGAAGAATGTTTAATTCGCAATACAACCTATTGAAATGTGAGGTGATCTCCCTTCACATAGGCAGTATACTAGGCAGGCATACCAAAACATTTGAAAGCTATGCAGGGCATTTAAAACATAACATTTTGTTCTATTAGTGATGGTGCTAAAAGTAGGTACATATTTGTTTTAAAATCAGAAGGCAAGTAAATACTTTTCATCTTGAATTTGTCTAAACCATCAATTGCCCAAAGAATTCAGTTTCAACAACCTTGAAAGGCATAACTTCAGAATCTATCATTTTTCTAAGTGCATATTTAGGAACAATGCTCTAAGATGTGTCATGCTGCACTTTTTTTCCTCTGTCTATCACTTTCTGCAGTGATGGTATCCATAGATTTGTCTCATTTGCAATTTCCAATAGAATTATTACAATTATCAAGTGACTGGAAGAAGACTGGACTGTGTACAAAGCACTGGAAATGTTTCTGCCCCTTTGCAGGTGCTCACAGGTGTTTCTTTTCTCACAGAAGCAAAACCTGTATCTATTTCTGCAGTGTAACCAATTAAGGACCAGGCTAGTAATAGTGTGAGTTAGGGGATAAACCATTTATCAAATCTATCTAATGTCTTTACTGCACTTTGGTGATTATGGTAAGCAGATAACATTCAAGTTTAGGTCTTCAATAATGTGCAAAGGGTGACATTAATTTTCACAAAGTAGGGTGAAAAATACACCCTTCCCAGGTTGTCATTTATCCAAATCCCAGTGGATAATCCGCAATGTAGTTTTTCTCAGGACTTTAATTTGTCTTACAGCCTCAGATGAAAACTGGTTCGTTGTGAAGCTCCGGAGGGATGTTTGAGCAGGAGGACAAATAAAAGTGTCAATCCCCATGTTATCACAGATCTATTAGTTCCTAAACAGTCCTCCTGCTCACTCTGTCCTTAGCAGTCAAGTAGTGAGTAGAATTAACTCTCAAGGCTTTCTAGAAATGCAAATATAATTATTTCAAATGATAGTTTTGTACACATCGCAGGGTAGAAAGTCATCAGTACATTTTTATTTTTATGTTAACAATGCAATTTAGAAATTGTGAATGATGATTAATAATGTTCACTGTGTGATGGAATTTTTAAAAATGGACAGTCAACTTAACATTTCTTGTTTTCCTGATTAACAATGAGTTTTCTGGTTAAATTTGCTTAAGAATTGCTATATCTTAAGCATATTGAGGTAATATAAATTCTTCAGTTTCTTTATTTCTGTTTTTCCATTAAAATAAGCATATTTTGCAAATATGTTATTTAACAGCTTTTCCCATAGATTTTTTTTTTTTGTAAAATGTCACTGTAGCATCATATACACTACTTAGCCAGGAAGTAGATAAATAGTACTGTCTTGATTAACACATCCCTAATGCTTTTATATGCCATGCCAGAGTAATCCAAATTTGCAGTTAATGAAGTCAATGCTAACTCAAGCAAATCACAGAGGTATCATCATACACAACAAACCTTTAAAGTCTTCAAATGACTGTTACCTCATGAATAAATTGTCAATCAAGAAGAACCATAAAGGGATTTTACTATTTAAGCTGTGTTTATTCATTCTACATACATCTCTAAATTTCTAAACTAGTTTTAGAAAGGAGAATAAAGGACATTGAGCTTTTTCAAACAGCCATCCAATATTTTTAAAGTACAGAAACAATGGCTATTAGGAGCAAGACTATGCATGTAAATAACAATACAATATCATTCTATCAAGATTTAATGGGTCAACTGTTTCTGTTTTGAAAGCTATCATAGTTTTACAGTTTTTATTGTAGGGTCATTCAATATACAATATCAAATTTACACTTTCTAGGGATCAATTTTTTAAAGAACATGACATTTTTATTTTACATCTCAAGTTGCTGGGACTCTAGAGTCAGAAACTTTAGGTTTTACAAAGCAGGAAAACTACATACACTGTACAATTCTTCCAACCACGGTTTCCAAAGTATACTTAGCAAGGTTAATACCGCATCTTTAATTAAAACATCTATTTTTTGACAATTGTAAACAGATAGATTAATGTAGCTAGAGAGCTCTGGTTCATAGTGCTTATCTGAGTCATGCTTGCCTCCATGGTGCATAGTGTGGGCAATGAAAGCTGCATTGCACATGAACCAAATAGCACAGTGATTACTATTGCACAAAGACACCTCATGTTGCATATCAACTCCAGTATTGCACAGAAACATCCCTTGTATACATACACACTCTGTCTTACTGTATATAGATACACCCATTGACATAGAGGCAAGCCGCACATTCACCACTTACCTTTTTGCTACTTTTGTTACTGGAGGGGTATGAAGCGCAAATTTAAAGTTGTGTAAACTTAGCAGTGTGAGTAAGAATGTCAAATTGAATGGTAACAATGTGAGTCAGGAGTCTTCCACATATAATAAATGAACTGAAATTAATGATGTTATAAGAGGATTGTGATAGTGAGCATTGTGATATCGTCATAAAGTTGTGACTTAGAAAGTGCTGTGAATTTGAAAAGGATACAGTGGCCCTGATTCATCAAGGCACATATTCTGAGCGCAACCTGCGTTTAGTATTATTCGCATGTATTTAGGCTTTGCATACTCTCAAATTCATCAAAACATGTATCTCAAGATACGTATGCTTTTGAAATCAGGTTCAGGTCTGCTGTGCACTACTACACAAGATGCTGCAGGATATATCCTCTAAATATGTGGAATATACATTTGCAATAGAATGCACAGGAAAATAAAAAAAATCTTAATGTCACCTGTTAATAATACAGGCTGTAACGATAACACAGTAAAAAGAAGTGTAGCTTTTTTAACCCATGAAGTAGAATGTTGTTAATGTATATTGAACATAAAATGCATTTTTACAGTTTTCTGTGATTACAAACACATATTATAGTGTGCATACAAGACTATCAACACTACTGATCAAGACTTAGACAAACCCTTTAGCTGGATCAAGAGATACGGCAGAAAAACAATTAACTTTGAGAAGCTCAGAGCTTCTCCTCTCCGTCACCTGTGGACAACAGACACAACACAGCCTCCCTCTACTCTACCAGTGAGGCTAGTATGTACACCTACACAACTGTACTAACTAACAACAGGCGGCCCGACCATAACAACTAACTAATGGCCAGGAAAGCAACTTGACTATAAACTGGGTGTAGTGTACTCCCTAAGCCTCCTCCCTCTACTTTACGGAGAACACCAGCCGGTGTTCACAGTCTGCTCCGGAGGGCTGTTACTAAACCCTCACCCAGATTGGACCGAGAAGACTATCTTCTCACTATGGGGTCACTCACGGAATACTAAGGACTAGTTGCATGTGGCACGAAAGAGGCTCACTGGAGCAGCGCACCACCGGAGTGTCGACTGCCACACAGAACCACCAGTCGTCACTACCGGAACTCGAAACGACTGTCTTCACTCAACACCTGTCCAGTCCCGTACTGCCAGAGAACCTGCCGGAACTGAGGACTGGAACACCCAAATAGAACCACTTAACGCCCCTGGAACTCAAATGGGCTGTGCTGCACTGCCAGCAAGTTACTCAATCACCGCCTCTGGAAACCAGCGTAACCCCAGGGATCTACGGGACGGGAAGACTACTGTGTATTCTTCCTTAGTTATGTGTATGCTCTTATCTACACCTTGTCCCCACAGTACAGATTATTGCAGGAAAACAGCAAGGAACAAGAGCCTACCTTTAATAGGGGCCTGACGTCTTGCACCTGTAAAGAAACACACACAGCACAACCAAAATACAATGCACAATACAATATTCGCCGCACAGGCGGAATAATACCCTGCTTTTGTATCTGGGAGGCTGTCAAATAATACACACACCTACTATCCAACCAGACGGTTTAGTATAGCACTTAACAGGAGCCTTCTGCTCTACTGTTGCCTAGGCCTCTCACCTAGT
Source organism: Mixophyes fleayi (assembly GCF_038048845.1). Taxonomy (NCBI): domain Eukaryota; kingdom Metazoa; phylum Chordata; class Amphibia; order Anura; family Limnodynastidae; genus Mixophyes; species Mixophyes fleayi. The sequence continues at coordinate 153,754,850 of NC_134406.1, forward strand.
GTACTCACCACACACTAGAAAGCACCCTACTCTCTCAGGGCTCTCACGCCCGCTGCCTACAGGGCCTGGTGCCCTCCTTAGCATGGGCTCTCTGCCCAGCTACTACAGGGCCTTGTGCCCTGGCTATGGGCCTTCTGCCCCTCTGCCTTGGGCTCTGAGCCCACTACCTAGTGTCTTGTGCCCTATTAGACTATGGGCACTAGCCCACCAGCTAGGGCCTTGTGCCCTTTATACACTATGGGCTTTAAGCCCTCTAACTACCTAATAGGGACTTGTGCCCAATTTCCCCTGGCCTTGTGCCCCCTAACTGTGACCATTGGCCTTGTGCCCGACTGTGCCCACGGGTCTTGTGCCCGACCTTATTGCTAAGTATACTTAACTGCTCTATGCAGGATACTCAGCTTGACCGCGTCGTCTTCTTTTCCGGGTCTTCCAGACCCTCCAGCTGGCAGCGCCTCTTCTCCTCTTTGGTGCGGGGCCACCGGTGATCTTCTGGCCTGGGGCGCTCTTAGCCCTTACAAGGGCTCTCCGCCGGCGTCTCCGGCGCTTCGCTGCAGTATTCTTGGCGGGGCCACTCTTAGCCCTTACAAGGGCTCCCCGCCGGCATCTCTGCTGGTGATTTCTGTCAGTGGCAGGGTAGCTCCTTGCCCTGACAAGAGCACCCTGCCACTTCCGCCAGCTTTTCTGTCTGGATCTGGCGCTCCGGACATCCCACGACGTCCTCTTCTGTCTCCGCTAACAAACTTCTGGTAAGATGGCGCCGCCCGGCGGCTTAAATAACCTCCGGCGCAACGTCATCAATGGGCAACGCCACGAGTGCTCATTGGCTCGCCGCGGCGCCAATAATTTAAACGGCCGGAGCTGAGCCAGGAATGGCTCACTCATCCGGCTGCCGATTGGTCAGCAGGGGAAGGTGAGCCCTGATTGGCTCATCTTCCCTCTGCCGACAGGACCTGCGGAAGAAGAAAAATATTTACCAATGCTGGATCGTAGGAACAGTAAGTCTCCTCTTCCTTCTTCACCCTCTTCATGGGCACAGCAACCAGGTCCATCTTCACCCTCTTCATGGGCACAGCTGCACGATCCGCGGGACACATCGCTACAGCGGGATGATAAATGTGAATACTTAAGAGTAGATATGCCTGTAAATTCTCATTCATGATTCTTACAAACTGCCTAGCATAAACAATTGTTCTGAAATTCAGTATCATAAAAGGAAAGCGCTCATCAAAATACTGCAGCACCTAATATAAAAAAAATAGTAATACAGAAAAAAGGGTGCAGGTGTATATAAAACAAAAAACTGACAGACAACAGTGAATGTTTATAGCTCTTTGTGATAAAATAGAGACCGATGCACAGATCCGGAAATATCAATCAAGTAAATTAAAGGATGATCTTGCCCTAAAAATCCCTAATATGATATTGACGTCTCCAGCATTCAGAAATCCCTTTTCCTTACTGTTCAGGTTGTAGTTCAGCGTCTTCTCTCGTCTAAGGCGCCAGGAGTAAATCTCTTATCACTGACCTGCCGGGGTACTATGTCAAACAGTAACGGAGATAATTTCCCGTGCTGACTTGTGTCTTGTGATGCTGCGTCTGACACAAGGAAGTGAGTCACTGACTCGCAAAAGAACAGAGGCTGATATGGTTCAAAATAGTCCAACCAACGCGTTTCATCCAAAATATGGACTTTCTCAAGGATATGGTGAACAGGAACTGAAGAGCTAATATAGGTCTTCCTTCCTCCTGATTAAGAAAAATATATAAAAAATGTGTAAAAGGTATACAAACTGACTAGTTAAAAAATCAGTGTTTAGAAAAAGGGAATAAATGTATGGAATTGTTTAAATACTTAAAAATGAGCCTAAATCAAACTCGCTGTTCAAACCATAATTCATAAGAGTTTTCATCATATATATCCATTTGTTTTCCAGGCGTGAGATATTTTCTACATAATTGCCACCTCTCCAAAAAATTTTAACATGTTGTATACCTATAAATTTTAATTCTTTGGGGTTACATTGTGAATTATTAATAAAATGGTTAGAAATGCTGTGGGTTTTAAGTCCTCTTTTGGCATTACAGAAATGTTCCGCTATTCTTATTTTCAGGGTACATTTCGTTCTGCCTATGTATTGGAGGCCGCAAGTGCACTCCAGCATGTAGATAACTCCTTCCGAATTGCAACTAATAGCTTGTTTAATATAGAATGTTTTCCCATTAAACGTAGAGTTAAATTGGGTAATAGCTTGAGTTCGAATTACATTACAACTTTTACATGACTTGCAATTGAAACAATAGTGAAATCCATGTCACTCCTTTATATTTGAATATGTCATGGAGAGTGGAATGAAACTGTTTGTGAGTATGTTTACGCAAATTCTTTGCTTTTTTATAAATACATTTCGGTTTCTCAGACAGAAATCCCTTTACATCGTCATCCAATTTTAAAATATGCCAATATTATTGGATAATATTTTCTACTGCTTTGGTGTTACTGTTGAATTGAGTTATAAAAGAATTTTCGGGACAGTTGTTACACCAACATTTTTATTCTTATTGTACGTGAGAACAGTTGTTCTTTCTAATTGTAAAAGAATAAGAGACTGCAGCTAGTTTTAAGTGGATTATATTTAGACTGTCAGACTCGTAGAAGACTGTAGACACACTGGAATCACTATCTGGTATTTACGTTACTGAGCAAGGAGGTGCAGAGTCTAACGTACAACTGGGGTTAAATATATCAAGCTGCGGGTTTGAAAAAGTATAGATGTTGCCTGTAGCAACCAATCAGATTGTAGCTGTCATTTTGTAGAAGGTACTAAATAAATGACAGCTAGAATCTTATTGGTTGATATAGGCAACATCTCCACCTTTTCAAACCCACATTTTTATACATTTACCCCCTGGTGCTGGACGTGAATTTCCCACCTCTTTGGAGGAGTTAATCTCCCTATGTAATCAGATTGACATACGTTTCCGGGAATATAGTCAGGAAAAGGAACTGTTCCATCAATCTGGATTTCGCTTGGCTCCTCAGTTCCAGAGGCAGTTCCCTCCTGCAGAAAAATCTTTGCAATTGGGGAGAGCATGTCTCTCTCAAAAGGAAAGAGAGAGCCGATTCAAGAACCACTTATGCCTGTATTGCATAGCACCTGGTCATAGGCTGGGTAACTGCACTAAAATGTCCAGGAAATGGCAAAGTCTAACCTGTTCTGGAGAAACTAGGTTAGGTGTAGCCAGTTCTTCTCCATCTGATTCCATTTTCTCCATCAGGGCCCTTCTTCAATATGCGGACAAACAGCTATATTTACCTCATTGATTCCGGGGAGGCTGAGATTTTCATAAGTGCCACCACGGTCGTGAAGTTGTCTTTACTCACACTTCCCCTGGAAGATCCCATCGCCAGTACTGCCATTGATGGTAGTAGGATTGTAGGGGGATCTATTAGGAGACGCACGGCCGACCTTTCTCTTCAGATTGGGGTTCTACATAGAGAGACTATATCTTTTTTGGTAATCAGTGAGACTATAAATCCGCTGGTGCTGGGCCTCCGCTGGCTTAGGCTTCACTCTCCGAGTCTGGACTGGCACAAGTCCGAAATACTTAATTGGGGCCTACCTGTCACTCTTGCTGCCTTCAAAGAGTGGTTCTACCCCAGGAGAAAACCTCTTCCACTTTCAAGGTGTCTTCCAGTATTCCTCCTCAATATAGTTCTTTTTCAATGTTTTCTGTGAACAGGAGGCCTCCAAGTTACCATCACACAGACCTTGGGATTTCAGCATCAAACTTTTGCTAGACAAGATACCACCCCGTTGTAGAGTCTACCCATTGTCTCTTCCGGAATACCAGGCTATGTCCGTGTACATTGAGGATAATTTGGCACAAGACTTCATCAGGAAGTCTTCCTCGCTTGCTGGTGCTGGGTTAAAAAGAAATATGGCGGTCTTCACCTCTGTATCGACTACCGAGGGCTTAACGCTATCATGGTAAAGAATAAATACTCGCTACCTTTAATCTCCGAGTTATATGACAGAATCAGAGGAGCTTCTGTGTTTTCCAAGTTGGATCTCACAGGAGCATACAATTTATTCTGAATAAAGCAAGGAGATGAGTGAAAGATGGCCTTTAATACTCATGATGGTCATTTCAAGTATTTAGATATGTCATTTGGGCTATGCTATGCTCCCGCTCTTTTCCAAAATTTTATTAACAAAATTTTATGAGACATACTTCATCAATTCATGGTTATATATTTGAATGACATTTTCATATTCTCTGCTGATATTGTTTCCCATCGAGAACATGTCTCCTTCTTCCTTGACCAACTTCGACAACAACAACTATACTACAAACTGGAAAAATGCGTCTTTGAGAAAGAACAGCTTCCCTTCCTGGGTTATGTGGTATCAGGCTCTGGTCTTCAAAAGAACCCCGAGAAGCTCAAGGCAATATTAGATTGGCCCCAACCTGTAGGGCTCAAGGCGGTTTAATGGTTTTTGGGATTTGCTAATTATTATTGGCAATTCATCGGGGGGTTCTCCTCCTTGGTTGCACACATTACCGCGATAACCACAAAATCTGCCAATTCCAAACACTGCCCTCTTGAACATTTAGAAGCCTTTACAGTACTCAAGAAAGCATTCAACACGGCAGCTAAATTATGCCAACCTAATTTCTCCCTTCCTTTCTTTCTCAAAGTATACACTTCTTTCATTGGTGTTGGAGCCATACTATCTCAAAAAAACTCTTAGGGGGAACTTTGTCCATGTGGCTTTTCTTGGAATTTATCTTCGGCTGAGAGAAATTATGGCATTGGAGATAGGGAACTTCTTGCTATTAAATTAGCCCTAGAAGAGTGGAGACATCATATAGAAGGGGCCCTATTTACTATAACCATCTATACGGACCATCAGAATCTCTTATATCTTCAATCTGCATCCTGTCTGAACCCTCAACAGGCCAGGTGGCCCCTATTCTTTTCCTGCTTTTTTATGATAGTCACATTCAGATCTGGTTCCATAAACGAAAAAGCGGATGCTCTCTCTGTTTCTTTCAATTCTGCTGATTCATAAGACCTGGATTGTAGAAGATCTTTTACTATTGATTTAGAATGCATTGTAGCTACTACTCCTGCTTATCTAAAAATTTCCAGTGGGAAAACCCTGGTTCCACCCATCAGCGGCCTAAACTCCTCAGATGTGCTTATGCTTCACACTTTGCAGGGCATTATGGTAACAATAAGACTAAGGAACTCATTTCCTGAAGTTACTGGTGGCCTTCCTTACACTCTGACATTGAAGATTTTGTCTCTTCATGTTCCATCTGTGCACAGAACAAAGTCCCTTGATAATCTCCTTATGGGTTTCTGCATACGCTTCCCATTCCTGATCGTCTTGAAGTCATCTCTTTATGGATTTCATAACCCATTTTCCCTATTCCAAAGGGTACTCTGTGATGTGGGTTATCACTGACCGCATTTCTCTTGCAGCTCATTTTTTTCCTTTGAAAGGTTTACCCTCGGCCTCCACCCTTGCACAGTTGTTCATAAAAGAGATCTTTCGTCTCCAGGGTTGTCTGGACGTGATAAACTCTGACCATCGTATGTTGGATCAAGTTGAATTTTTCATCTGCCTACCATCCCCAGACCAACGGTCTGACTGAAAGAACCAATAAAGAGCTGGAAAAATTCCTCAGATGCTAAATCTCTGAAAAGCAAGATTACTGGGTCAACCTATTACCTTGGGAAGAATTCGCCCAATTTAACCATTATCATGACTCAAGTTCAGTCTCTCCTTTCTTTGCCCTTCAGGGATTCCACCCCAAGCTGCCTCTGTTCTCGGATCTACTACCCTCCGAAGTTCCTGCAGTAGATTCTCCTTTGCAGAATTTTCATTCTCGGTGTGCCAAATCAAGCAGAAACTTTTTCAAACTTCTACTCTAAGCAATAAGTCTTTTGATAAGAATATAGCCTGCTCCCCTCCATTCTCCAGGTGATAAAGTGTGGTTATTCACTTGCAACCTTTTCCTTCAGGTTCCTTCCAGGAAATTTGCTCTCGGCTTCATTGGTCCGTTTAAGATCTTGGAGGTCATCAACTCTGTGGCGTTTAGATTAAATTACCTCCCACCATGAGGATGCCTAATGTTTTTTATGTCTCCCTTCTAAAGCCACCTGTTATTAACAAATTTTCCTCCACTAAAAGGCCTTCCATGGCTGTCTCTGTACAAGATCAACAGTATGAGGTTGATGAAGTCTTAGGCTCCCGTATTTCCAGGGACTCTCTTCAATTTCTAGTTAACTGGAAGGGTCACAGACACGAGGAATGTTCCTGAATTCTTGCTAAAGATCTTCATGCCCCAGATCTTTTAAAAACAAAATCTTAAAAAATTTCCATACAAACCTTTTAGAGTGTCCACCCTTAAGGGAGGGAGTACTGTCACAAACTTACCTGCTCCTGTGCTACTGATTTCTCTGCCCCTATGTACAGTTCTGAACTTCTTGGCTTGGACGGTCACATGTTTGTGGCTGGGAGGCGGCATATACAATCTGCAGACTATATTAAGCTCACCTAGACACTGCAGCCTTGTCAGAGCAACAAGTTAACACTTGGGATCCTTGTGCTGCATTGTGATGTTTCCCTGTGTATGACTCTTTGGCTTGTTAGACCTCTGCTTCTGGACATTCCCTCTTCTGCCTGTGCTACTGTATATCTGACCCAGCTATCCATACCCACCACTCTACTGCTCCAGTTGTTTCTCCTGTGTGCAGTGTTTCTTTAGTGGATCCGACCCGGTATTTTACTGATTACAGCTTTGGATTCTTCTGACTGTGCTGTACCAATTCAGCTAACTAAATCCTGCTTTACCTCGCTGTATTACACTACCACTCTCCCTGGTCCAGCCCTGATCTCCTATCAACCATCTGTCACCTATCACATCAGTGGGCTAACCTAAGGGCCGTGACCTGCAGACCTCCAGCAGCAAAATCGCTGATCTACATTGAATTTGGATAAATCTTCGCGTTTGTATATATGAGAAACGTAAGAAGGAAGGGAGGCCCATCTTCTCACTTAAAGTCTCGAATGTTTGTGGGACAAATTCGCCCGAAATATGAATGAATTGAGTAATACCCACATTTTGCCAAGGGGAGGCGAAAGCGGAGTTGTTCCCTATTGGGAATGCCGAATGATGCCAGAGCAGCGTCAGGCGGAGATGGGAATGTTGTAAAATCCTTAAAACTGAGGGTTTTGTCCCATATGTCAAGTGTAAACAGCAGTGTGGTATAAGAGTAGCTTGAGGCTGGTCTTTGATTTCGAGAAAGTCAAGGAAGGAATTTCAGGGTGTGGTGTGAGGTTAGCGTGTTTTTGAGATCCACCCATCTTTTGTGCCCCTGGGGGACTTTGCCACGAGATAATCTGACTAAGGTTTAGCGCCTGATAAGTAGTGTTCGAAGAGCGGGAGTCCATAACCTCCTGAAACAGTGGCTTTGGCTAGACATGAACATATTGTTATATACCTGGGTCAACTGAGGCACTAATTCTTTAGAGAATGTCTTGTAGTAAGATACCATAAACCCATCAGGGCCTGGTGCCTTTGAACTCTTCTAAGATTTAAGGGCTAATCTAACTTCCTCCACTGTTATGTCACTATTGAGTGAGGATACTTGGGTGTCAGACAACATGGGTAAGAAGCATTTCTCTATGTATTCCTGAATCTTGGAGCCATCGGGTCCCAATGCAGAATGTGTGTTATGTAGATTATATAGTTTATCATAGTGTGACCAAAATGTTTCGTTTATAAGCCTAGGGTCATAAGATAGGGCTTCCTTGTTATCCCTAAGCGATGTGATAGTCTGCGAAGCCCTTTTCGCCCTAATCCTATCAGCCAATAACTTGTCTGCTTTATTGCCCTTCTCGTAGAAGGTCTGATTGAGCTAACGGAGATGGCGTTCCATGTGTTCCGCCTGTATAGCCTGAAGTTCTCCTCTAACTTTTGAATATTTTGAAAAACTGAGCGTGAGTTGGTTTGTTTATGGATGGCCTGCAAGTCTCTGAGTTTTACTTGTCAATTTATTATACATCTCTGATCTTTCCTTTTTCCTACGAGAAACAAATTTAATTATATGCCCCTGAATCACAGCCTTATGGGCCTCCCATATGGTCGGTTTTGGAATCTCCGGACAAGGGTTTAAATTGAAATATGTTTGAATTGCATCCGCAATCGTTGCTTTAATATGAGGCAACTTGAGAAGAGTCTCATTAAGTTTCCAGGAGTAACGACCCCAAGGATTGTGGAGAGGATCAATTGAGATTGATAGGAGAGAGTGGTCTGACCACGTATTAGGTATGATATCCGCCTGTGTAAGGTGTTGAAATATAGATGTGCAGCCCATAAATATATCTATCCTAGAGTAATTGTGGTAGTTGGGGGAATGAATAAAAAGTGTAGTCCCTTGAAGTCGGATAAAGAGCCCGCCAAATATCAAAAAGACCAGCCTCGGTCACTATTATATAAGGAAGTGGTAATACATTGATATGTCACAAACATTACTGAGATATATAGACGTATAGCGGTCTATACGGCAGTTAGATTTATAAGTATAACGGGCAAGCCTTACTGATATAAAATCGATTTAGGAGCAGATAATATATTTCATATAAGGCTCTGTCTGCTTTCCTATTCTACACTCTCCATTTTGGAATGGTTCATTACACATATTCTTTCAACATTTGTTGCAACAGTTGTAATGAGATATAGTTACAATATGTGAACACATGAAAACCTGATAACGACATATAAGGAGACGGCAATTATATTTCACAGAGGGGTTAATATATGCAGTATTATAGATGATTGGTCACTATATACAGAGCCAATAAATATGATAATTACTGCCCCCTAGAATCTGTGTTCTGAGACTTTTGAGGTGTGGTCAGCTTTTTATTATAATTCATTAAACTATTTTATTCTGTTGTTGATATTTCGCTGCTTTTAGATGAATTTTAGCAATCTAAATAAAAGTTATATTTTATATTGTAGAATTCCCAACATTTTTGGATAAATCAATCATGTGGAGTTGTTAGTGCATCTTACAAAACCAATTTTTCTTTCCTCTTTTTTCTTTGATCTGATTACTATGGGGTTTGATGCACCCCTTATTGGAGAATAAGAACTAAACTATATAATCATTAATCTCTATAGAAATAGGGCATTACTACTCCTGATCTTTTGGTGCGACCATTCCCATTTCCCCTATCCTTATTTTTACTACCTGTATGTGATGTACTGTAGAGAAAAAATGCAGAAAAAAGGCTGTCTGACATGTATTAGGTGCGTAGATATTAGCGAATGGCATGTCCACATGTCCCAATTTACCTGTGAGAATAAGAAAACGGCCCTCCGGGTCCTCCCTCTCTTCATACAGGGCAAAAAGTATTTAGAAAGATAAACCGATATGCCAGCGCTTACCCAAATGTGAATAAGCTGCCAAATGGGGAAAAGGGGAGGTGATCCCTAATCCTCTCCAGATAACCACAAATAAACAAACAACAGAAATTCCCCCGGCGCTAAATATAAATTTAAAGTACAGAGACCAATGTATAAATGAGAGTAAATATGTATTGTCATAAACCTAAAACATATACAATAAATGGACAATAATTGCTGTTGAAACTGTTCCATTTTTTGTAATTTTTGTTTTATATGCATATGTTTTTTTTGTTTTTTGTGATTGTGTCTGCAGACATATTTTTTATGCACTTTTTGTTTGAACAGCAATTATTGTCCATTTATTGTATATGTTTTAGGTTTATGACAATACATATTTACTCTCATTTATACATTGGTCTCTGTACTTTAAATTTATATTTAGCGCCGGGGATTTTCTGTTGTTTGTTTATTTAGGGCAAAAGGTATTGAATTATGTATCATAATTGAAACCCCACTTTTCTTGGTGAGATGAGAGGCATTGTACACTGAAGGAAATCGGCGTGAGTATAAGGAGGGATGGTTTCCGGCCTTGAAATTAGTTTCCTGTAAGAAAATGACATCCCCTTTGAGTTTTTGAATGGTATGATGTAGTATTGAGCGCTTCTGGGGGGAATTAAGGCCCTTTGTGTTGAGTGAAAGAAATGTAATAGTCATGACTTTTCAGGAAGGGGGCTGTAAACTTCAAGGAGGGGAGTAGAGGGCAATAATACTACTTCTTTGTGAAGAAAATAGAAAGAATAAAAGTGTGAGGACGAGAAGGGAGGAGGGTAAGTGAGATAAGAGGAAAAAGGGAAGACGAGATTAAAAGGTACGATTAGGGGAGGGAAAGGAAGGGTAAGGGTGTAGGCTCAAGCCTCAGAAAAAAAGGAGAGGCGCACAGGGATAGTGCCTAAAAAACGAAATTTACCTAAACTAGGTGAATTTCACCTGAGTAATGCAATGTATAGAGGCACCAGGTGTGGGAGTGCAGCTAAGCGTAATTTTGTATCAAAGAAAAGAGAGAAAAAAAAAATAACATATAAGGAACCTACAAACCAAGTCAGTGATCTGGTTCCGTAACTCCCTATTTTGTGTGGGTGCGTGGCTTGGTGGGAGCCGACCCCCACCTGTCCAAGGAAAAGAGAAAAAACAAAAACAAGCAAGCAACCATACATTTAAAACAGTCACAAAATAAACCTATAAATGAGTAAAAAACATGTAAAAATATGCTATTTTACCTAGCTTACTTAAAGTTTAAACATTAATAAACAATTGAACAAACAAGAGAATCCACCTGTGGATCAGGGGAGCAATTGTCACCATAAGCACATCATTATTATTATTATTATTATTAATATTTATTTATAAGGCGCTACAAGGCATCCGCAGCGCCGTACAGAGACAAACAAAATCACAATACAATGGGAGACAGCACAGTACAGTAAACACAGCAACTCAGTACACTCAATGCACAGCTAGAGAGGGCGGGGAAAGGGGAGGGAGGATCCGAAAACGACGGGGCCCAAGAAGGGGGGCGCGGAAGACAGGGAGACCCCCAGGGGGGAGGAGGGAGCGAAAGTGGACGTGGGGTGGAGGAACTTTGAGGAGGAGGGCTAAGTAGCTGGAGAGCAGAGTTAGAAGTGGTGGAAACAGGAGGAGAGATGGCCCTGCTCAGAGGAGCGTTCAATCTAAGGGGAGGGGTGGACAGACAGAGAGACGCAGGGGAGAGAGGGAGAGTAGGGGGACAGAGGCAGAAGATAAGGTAGGAAGTTAAGTGGGAGACAGAAAGGCTTTAAGAAAAAGGTGGGTTTTTAGGGCCCGTTTGAAGCCGGACAGATTAGGGGAAGTTCTGATGGAGGGAGGGAGCTTGTTCCAGTGGAGGGGGGCAGCGCGGGCGAAGTCTTGGATACGCGCGTGGGAGGAGGTTATAAGGGGGGAAGAGAGGCGACGGTCAGAGGCAGAACGGAGAGGGCGGGATGGAGCATGAATAGAGAGGAGGGTGGAAATGTAGGGCGCAGTGGAGTTGGCGAGGGCCTTGTAGGTGAGTGTGAGGAGCTTAAAGAGGATTCTGAAGGGGAATGGGAGCCAGTGAAGGGCTAGGTAGAGGGGGGAGACAAAAGAGGAGCGGCGAGAGAGGAAAATAAGCCTAGCTGCAGCGTTAATGACGGATCGAAGGGGATCGAGATGAGAGTGGGGGAGGCCAGTGAGGAGGAGGTTGCAGTAGTCCAGGCGGGAGATGATCAGAGAGTGGATAAGGCATTTGGTGGCATCTTGGGAGAGGAAGGGCCGGATGCGAGCGATGTTGCGCAGCTGGAAGCGGCAGGATTTAGCAAGAGAGAGGATGTGGGGGCCAAAGGAGAGAGAGGAGCCGAGGATGACACCAAGGCAGCGAAGTTGGGGGACAGGTGAGATAGAGGTATTGTTGACAGTGATGGAGAGGTCAGAAGGGGATGGGGTATGAGAGGGAGGAAAAACTATGAGCTCAGTTTTGGCAAGGTTAAGTTTGAGGAATCGAGAGGACATCCAGGAGGAGATGGCAGAGAGGCAGGCGGACACCCTAGAGAGGAGGGAGGGAGAGAGATCAGGAGAGGAGAGGTATAGTTGAGTGTCATCAGCGTAAAGGTGGTAGCTGAAGCCGAAGGAGCTGATGAGTTCACCCAGGGAGGAGGTGTATAGAGAGAAGAGTAAGGGTCCCAGAACAGAGCCCTGAGGGACCCCAACTGGAAGGGTGGATGGGGGGGAGAGAGACCCAGAGGTGGTGACAGAGAAGGAACGGTGAGTAAGGTAAGAGGTGAACCAGGACAGGACTAGGCCGGAGAGGCCGAAAGACTGGAGGGTGTGAAGGAGGAGGGGGTGGTCAACGGTGTCAAAGGCTGCAGAGAGGTCAAGGAGGATGAGAAGGGAGAAGTGGCCCCTGGCTTTTGCAGAGAGGAGGTCATTGGTGACTTTAGCCAGGGCAGTTTCAGTGGAGTGGAGGGGGCGGAAACCAGACTGGAGAGGATCAAGGAGGGAGTATTCAGAAAGGTAGGAGGTGAGACGGCTGCAGACGAGCCTCTCAAGAATAAGTAATAATAAGTAACAGGTTGGAATCACGGAGGATTAGGCGGAGTGGAACCTCGGGCCTCTTTACCAGATGCTTGTCCAGAGTGGGAATGGTTAAGTCGGTGGATTAATTATTTCCTTTCACCGGTGTCACGAATAGCTACCTGGCGTCCCTCCACCTCCACCACCAGGCGAAATGGCAAGCCCTAACGGTATTTATAGCTGTTGTTCCGAAGGGTATTAGTCACATCTTTAAGGTCTCTCCATTTAGCAATTGTAGATGGCGCAAGATCCTGGAACTTCTGTATACGGCCACCTTCAAAGAGCACATGGGAAGTGTTCCAGGCTGCGGAAGTAATAGCGTCTTTGGTTTTAAAGGAAAGAACTCGAAGAATAACATCCCTAGGGGGATCAGAGTCTTTTGGGCGCGGTGTTAATGCTCTGTGTATGCTCTCGATTTTTATGGGAGAGGAAGCCAGGGTTGGGACCAAGAAGGAAAAGAACTTACATACATATTGTTCCAGATCTCTTGGTTCTACAGACTCAGGGATGTTGCAGAGGCTCAAGTTGTTACAGCGTTCCCTGTTTTTTATATCTTCCATCTTCTCTTTCATAAATTCGTTTTCCTTTAGAAGAAAGACCAAATCTTGGGCCGCCTCATTTTGGAATTTAAGAGTGGTGTCCATCTTATTGTCGAGAGTCATGGTTCTTTTAGAGAGGGAAACCAATTCTGTCTTCAGGTCCCCTATAGCCTTCTGAAGGTCCGCTGAAAAAGATTTTGTACGGTCTAGTATTAGGTTTCGAAGCTCAGCGAAATCCGCTCTAGTGGAGGGTGCTGAAGTACCCCCAGAGTCAAAGTCTCCGTGAGCTCCTGAGGGGGAAGAAGGCGGTGATGAAGAAGCTACTTTTTCCTGGCGAGGAAAATGCTGAGTGATCTCCCCCATAGAACCTCTCCTCCCTCTGCCCGCTGAGGATTTATGCATAATGAAGACAAGATTGCAGGATATTTAGATGTAGGTTAGTGTTTATGTAGTGGACAGGTGAGGGTATGGAGGAAGTTTTAGATCATCAATACAATTTATAAGTTATCCGGCAGAAAGAGGAAGAGGGGGCTGCATCAAAGATACAAATATTATCAGTTATACACAGTACCTTTGTTCTCACTTCTGATGGTAGGTTAATTGATTAAGGTTGGTTTTATCCTGGGTCAATAGTTAGTATTCGTCCTCTGAATAACAGATCAGTAACCGCTCAGCAACGCACCTTTTCTTAGTAACCTCCCTCGGACTGTGTCGGCGGTGCCGGCCAGATCATTGACAGAACTGATGCATAGACCTTCAATCCCAGATGGAGTGATATGTCTGGCAGCTGGATGAGGATGGAAATCTCCCAACTATTTAGGAGTTGAATCACGCAGACCGGAAGTTTAGAGGTGCAACTGGTGGGTTACAAGAAGCACCCCAGGCCGTGGCTCTTACCTAGAACACAGGCCCCAGGTTTTGGAGACAGCTGTTAGGCTGCCAGGCATTGTTAGATAAAGGTGGGACGTGCTCTCATAGAGGGCTTAAAAGGAAGTCCTAGGAGGGTGCTGCACAGTGCAGAGAAGGGGGCAGCTCCAGAGGCTGCAGTAAATTCAGCCGATGTTCGCCGACCAGAATTCGGCTGGCTGGCCGACAGGAGCACCAGAGGCCGCGGCTGCGAGAGCGCGAAAAGGTTGTGGATCGCAGAGACACCGCCGGAAGGTTCAGAGATCTAAACCCAGGGCAAGGTGAGTTATTCTCACAGATTAATGAGGATTAGTGGCTGTAGGTTCTGCTTTGTGGCCAGGATGTGCCGGCTATCTCTCAGCTGTGCAAAGGGGACAGCGGTCCAACCGGAAGTTGGAACCTAAAATTGGAAATGCACCAAGCAAGGAGCGAGCGCATTCCTGGTGGTCGCAGCTGTCGTGCAGAGCACAGGCCCCAGAAATCAAATCCAGCCGATGGAGCGTTGAGCACCCTCCGGCAGAGGTGAGACTGCGAGTTCACTGTAGGACTACCGGGGAGATCTGCAGCGTTGTGTCAGGCCAGTAACGGCTGCGGGCAGGTCCGCAGGGCGCTGCCCCGGGCTCAAAAGGGTTCTGTAAATGCCCGGCAGAGTAGGCTATGGTCTGGGATGAGTTTCAGAGAGACAGAATCTGTTTAGCCAGGGAAAATGTTTATTTTTTGCATAGTTCACTGGAAGTGTGACCATCCAGATATGGCGTCCAAGCTATGCCCCGCAGAACTATATTTTTAATGAATGTCATTGAAATTTCATATAGATTAAATATCAGGATCCTGGTATAAGTATGTTTAGATTGTTTAATGTGCAAGCAGGCTACAAAAGTAATTTTGTTTATTCCCCCTTCATTCACCTTTCTCACATATAGCCAGACATGGGCATGGTGCACGTCCAGGATGAGGATAAGGAGGGCAACTGGCTTCGTCCCCTCCAAACCAGCAACTGTTCCACCGTTACAAGCACAGGGAGCGTATCTTCAGATCATGTATCAGTCTAATCTGGATGTCTGACACTGCCTTGTTCCATCGCTATTGGCTCCCACCTCATGTTATCATGGACACCCTGTGCATTGTGCAGAGTGACCTAGAGCCAATCTGCAACATCTCAACAGCAATACCACTGTTGACCATTTGGTTGACGGATTTGCACTTCTGTGAGGCTGGTTCCTTTCAGACTACAGTGAATGTCGTCTCAGGAATGTTCCAAGCCACCTTCAGTCAGGTGCTGAAGGTTGAGCTGAGGATGTTCCTGTCATGCATCTGGCAATTTAGACATCTGCTACTCAAAAAGGAGTCTTTTGTGTTCATTAAGCGGCACTTTACCACTGTAGTCAGCTTTCCATGTCTTATAGCGGCAGTAGATAGCATACATGTAGACCTGGTCCCATTGGATGGGAATGCTTCCATTTGTTTGCGTGGGAAGCATTTGCACTTGAAAAATGTCCAGGTTTTTTATGATGTCTCTCTCCAAATTTGAGACCTGGTTGCTTTATGTCTTTGGGAGCACCCATGACTTTTGGCAATCCGGGACATGGTGCAGATTACAACAAAGGCATGGTGGTGCAAGGCCATATGGGGATATGTATCTATTTGATACTATTTTATATTACATTTAAAATAGCCTTTTGTTATCCTAAAGACCTTGCTGTAAAGTCATGGCCAAAAGTTTTAAGAATGACACAAGTATTGGTTTTCATAACGTTTGCTGCTTCATTGTTTTTAGACCTTCTTGTCAGATATTGCTATTGTATACTGAAGTAAAATTACAATCATTTCATAAGTGTCAAAGTTATTTATTGACAATTACATTAAGTTTATTCAAAGAGTCAATATTTGCAGTGTTGAAGACCTCTGACATTCGCCATGGCATGCTGTCAATCAACTTCTGGGCCACATACTGACTGATGGCCACCCATTCTGACCTAATCAATGCTTGGAGTCTGTCAGAATTTGTGGGTTTTTGTTTGACCACCTGCCTCTTGAGGATTGTCCACAAGTTCTCAATGTGATTAAGGTCTGGGAAGTTTCCTGGCCATGGGCCCAAAATTTCGATATTTTCATCCCTGAGCCACTTAGTTATCATTTTTGCCTGATGGCAAGGTGCTCCATCATGCTGGAAAAGGCACTGTTCGTCAACAAACTGTTCTTGGATAGTTGGGAGAAGTGGCTCTTGGAGGATGTTTTGGTACCATTCTTTATTCAAGACTGTGTTTTTAGGCAAAATTGTGAGTGATCCCACTGCCTTGGCTGAGAAGAATCCCCACGCATGAATCGTCTCTGGATGCTTTACTGTTGGCATGACACAGGACTGAAGGTAGCGCTCACCTTTCCTTCTCTGGACAAGCGTTTTTCCAGATGCTCCAAACAATCTGAAATGGGATTCATCATAGAAAAATACTTTACCCCAGTCCTCAGCAGTCCAGTCCCTGTACCTTTTGCAGAATATGAGTCTGTCCCTGATGTTTTTCCTGGAGAGAAGTGGTTCTTTTCTGGCCATCTTGAAACCAGGCGACCCTCCACAGGGGCGGATCTAGACAATTGCTTTACCCGTGATGATTTTAGGGGGGGGGGGGGCGATTTAGGCCCCGCCCCCTTCCTGATTTCTAAGTCTGCCGGCGGCTGCACACTATGTGTATGTCCGCTCGGCAGTGACAGTATGCTGCCCCGCTGCTCTGATTGTGTTTAAAACACAATCAGAGCAGCCGGGCAGCACACTGTCACTGCTGAACAGACCTGCACAGTGTGCAGCTGTCGGCAGCAATCACCCCGATCGCCCCCCCCTGGATCCGCCACTGACCCTCCAAAAGTCTTTGCCTCACTGTGCATGAGCAAGCTCTGCACTGATGGTGCCCCGATCCCACAGCTGAATCAACTTTAGGAAACGGTCCTGGCGACGTTAGTCTGTTATTCTAACTCAGTCAGCATGACAGAGTGATCTCCAGCCCTGTCAACACTCTCACCTGTGTTAACGAGAGAATCACTGACCTGATGGCAGCTGGTCGTTTTGTGGCAGGGCTGAAAGGCAAATGTTGTTTTTGAGATAAAGTTCATTTGCTTGGCAAAGAGGGAGTTTGAAATTAAATGCAATTCATCTGATCACTCTTCATGACATTCTGGAGCATATGCAAATTGCCATCATAAAAACTGAGGCAGCAGACTTTGTGAAAATAATATTTGTGTCATTCTCAAAGCTTTTGGCCATGACTGTACACTGTAGTCAGAAATGATAGGTCTACCTCCCAAAAAAAAATAAAAAAATGTTTTGCTTAATAACATACAAGTTTTTGCATCATATTAACACATTCCACAACATTTAAAGAGCATTTGTTAGCAGACAAGTCAGTGTGTAACTTTGGGGTATTTTTTCCTCAAGTTTTTGATTTAATATAGGATATCAATTTCTAAATGAATATATATGATTTGTTGGGTGGATGGTTACCTAGGCATCCTTTAGAAATCTCAAAGTAATCTTGGCAGAAAATAATCAATAAACTTGAACTCCATTGACAAGTCCTACAATAGGATAACTAGTTTGAAGTTTAAGTGAAAAAGATGTAGCATTTTTGGTAATATTACAATTGTCAAGTGCGAATTATAACTATATTGAAATGCTATAAAAAAAACACAAATATTGTTTTCTGCTGTGTTTTTACATATAAAAAGCATAAATGTGACATTTAGTTTAGCCTTTTATTGTTATGGTAACTGTATCCTTGAGTGGTGTCGTTATGGGTAGACTAGCTCCAGTGTCAATCCTGCCCACCCCTTACACCAACTGCTCATCAATGAAGAAGAATGCCATGGTCTCAGGGGGATTGAGGTCTAATTCAGCTGGGGGACCAATGGCTGTCATCAACATGCCTCTCTCTTAGTTTGCCCTTCTGGTGACACTTCTCCCCTCCATCTTTTGCACTGAATGTTGAGCGTGACATTGTCATGCCTGACATCTGTAGTGAGGAGCACACAGAGAGGAGCCATGAGCAGAAGAGAAGAAAACAGAAGAAAAGAAAACAGAAGAGAAGTAAGAGGGCAACAGAAAGGTAGTGAAGGGGAGCAAAAGCAGCATGGAGGGTGTGTTTAGTGTGTACACATGAATCGGCATGTTGATAGTGATTTTTTATATTTTTCCAGTAGTTGGTAAAATCGTTAACTATATTGCAGTGGGAGAAATGGAAGCTGGAAACTGAGTTAGGGAAACTGGGTAATAGATGTCTTCTTGAGCTGTAAAAAACAAAAAAAAATTAGAATGCAATCTTCAGATATTTTTAAAACATATATGAGCTCTATGGGTGTGCTTTGTTCACACATTTTCCAATCTCAATAGAGTTCAAAAAAGTTAAACTCTCTGCACAACAGTAGCCAGAGCACTACTGCTTTTTGAATTCACATGCAGACATTTTTGGAGAGGGGATGGAGTTACTTGGCAACAAACACTTAGTAGGCCCATGATGTCAGACACCTGTGGAATGGCAAACACTGTCTAAGTGCTATATTAACTAAGCTGCGGGTTTGAAAAAGTGGGGATGTTGCCTATAGCAACCAATCAGATTTTAGCTGTCATTTTGTAGAAAGTACTAAATAAATGAAAGCTAGAATCTGATTGGTTGCTATAGGCAAAATCCTCACTTTCTCAAACCCGCAGCTTAGTAAATCTAGCCCTTAGTCTAGATCTAGGACTATGCTGTTCTAATGCAAAACAAAATAATTAATATTAGACTGCATTATAACAGTCTACAGTGTATGTGTGCCCTTTAACCAAGTCAACACGCACTGGGCGTTTATTTTTTTAGTTGAACCATGACTTACTGCCTCAATAAAAGGAAAATGTGTTATGGCAAAAATAAATGGTCAATTGTGATATAAATGTAAAACTGTCTGAGTTATTTTGCTTTTAAAAATTGGTGAGGAATTTTTGCACTAAAAAAATCAAGATGAGGATTTTCTTTTATATAATGGAACAGTTATTGAGTTATATTATTAAGACCCGTGAAGATGAAAAATAACCAGAACACAAAAAAAATTGAATCGTGAGATGAAGAATACCATTTTCATTTCCAAATAATTGGTCTTGGGATTAGATGAAAACATTGAAAGGCAGGCATAAAATTGGAAAAATTCAGCAGTATTTAAAACAATTTCTCTATCAATATATATTTTTCTTAAATCCACCTTATTAGAATTTACTTGGTGTGTTTCCTGTTTTGATTACCTTATGTAATTTTGATATGTATTTATTATAATATTAATAATAGACTTTTAAAAAGCGAAAATAGAATTGAAAATTGCTAAGTAGGGCAGCCTGTAGCTATTTTGGATGATATCCCAGCTTAAATTTAAACAGATGCCCATGCTTAAGGCCAGAAATAGGGGCGAACAAATTGGACATCTGCCTCAAGGACAGACTCTTGGAAGTGAATGTACAACATACATTTGTTTTCTATTCCAATGCAGAGGTGCTTGATGAGTATTGTCAAGCCTTTTCATGTCTTCTCCCATTAATTAAAACTTTTCAGAATCATAAATAGTAAATGTTATATCTGTATAATATTACCACAAAACCACTTGGTAAAGAAGTCCTATGAAGGCATGGATAAAGTTTGGCATTGCTGTTTTGGGTCTTAAGACAAATATACCAATACTATTGATACCTATACCACTGTCCACAACCCATGCATTTACCTCTTTAAAATCTTGCATGCCATGTCTTCTGTTTTTAGAATGCAGCATAAAGTCTACATGTATGCACACTCTCAACATGCTGTCAGGTGCGCACCCAGTGGACCTGTGTGGTCGCAGACTTGGGACAATATGTTTGCAGCTGCCCTGGGACCTTGTATGCGGCCATGCATCATTTTTATCCTTTCCCTTCTGCATGTCCCCGTCCCTCTCTGTCCTGCTGATACTTCTCACACAGCATGCACCACTAGTGTCACAAAGTGATATGGGAAGAAACTCTGATGTGATTTACTAAATACCAGTATGTTTCATCCAAAGGAACCATCCAATAAAGCACTTTTAAGTAGCTGGAACTGCAGAGGAAGTTTCATTTATGAAAAGTGTTTGAAAATCATTGGCAATCCCAACAAAATCAAAATAAATCATAGGCAACAAGTCTTGTGGTGCATTTTGATTATGTTGTGATCACCATTAGCCTGAATCGCACATACAGGGGAGAAGTGGGGGGCAGGGAGATGTGGCTCACAGTAGTTTGATGAGCTCCAATCACTGGAGTTGTTTTACCAAGGTAGGCTGCTGATTAAAGGACCTGAAAGGAAAGATAATTAGTGTTATCAGTGTTGGCGGGCCCCTTGTTGCGTCCGGGCATCAGTACCCCTCATACCCCCTTGATGGTGGCCCTGTAGGCACAAGGAGACTGAATACCAGGATAGTCAGGAGGCATGAGGAACTGGATGGTGGAAATGCAGATACAGGTGCAGGATTACCAGGTTAGCTGGGAAGCTGGGCAGGAAAGACCCAGTGGTAATATTTCAGATGGTAGCATTACAGACAGAAATATGACTGACACAAAAATGCTGACAGGCTAAATGCCGACATATATAAAGTCCCGACTCAGATGAAATAACGACATTGACTGCCAACAATAAAAATGCTGACAGTCACAATGCTGGCATCAAAACTGCAATGCCAGCGGATCCAGTGGTTGTACAGCTGCCAGACCCGCCAGCAGTAAAATAAAAATAAATAAATAAATGGAAAAAAGTGTACCCTTCCTTGTCATATTAACCCTAGTGCTGCCAGACTAATGCTGGCTGGAGGGAAATCAGGTGGACAAACAGCGTGGGGTCCTCCTGATTCTAATCCAATGAGCCCTAGACTTAGCCAGCTGGGGCTGGTGGAACTACAGCAGAGAAATCTGAAGCAGGGGGTCCCCTGCCAGGATGCCAACCATCCCCAGGCTGGTAAGCATGGGGCTGATTCCCTAGGGATTCGAGGGCCACAAAAAGATGCTTGCCCCTTCCCTAGGGGCACTCAGTCCTGTGCTGACAGCACTAAGACTCTTCCCACACCCCTGAATGGTTAGTTTGGGGTAATAAAGGGTTAATGAAAATCTTAATGCTGCCAGCCTAGTGCTGATCGGAGGAAAATCGGGGGGACAATAAGCGTGGGGTTCCCGCTCTTTTCCTACAACCAACCCTAAGTTTAGCCAACTGGGGCTGGTGGCACCATAGTAGGTGAACCCGCAGCAGGGGGTCCCCCTGCCATGATGCAAACCATCCCCAGGCTGGTCAGCCATGGGGCTGGATTCCCTAGGGAGTTGAGGTCTGCAAAAAAAAATGACGACCCCCCCCTCCCTAGGGGTACTCAGCCCAGGGCTGACAGCACTAGGGATCTTCCAACTCCCCTGTGCGATGACTGTGGGATAATGAAAGTGTTAAAAAAAGAAAAAGATGAATGAAACACTATTTTACATCCGTGAACTGCAGGTCTCAACAAGCCTGGACTACCATGAACAGTCTTGGCATGCTGGTAATGTAGCACCAGCATACTTATGGCTTCCAGGGTATGCTGACACTTGGTGACCACTAGTGCCAGCATGCCTCTTTCACCCGGCCGATAGTTTCCTGTACTGCACCAATGCAAAATGTAAATAATTCTATTTCAGTTATTATAATATATATATATATATATATATATATATATATATATATATATAATACAAACAGAGGAATAGGGTGCACAATAGTGTACTATTTTAGGAATATAGTTTTCAAATCCTTAGGTAAGATATATATGCGTACTAGACTGTCAGTGAGTGTAAGCACGTCCAGAAACCCACATCACCGAATATTCAGAATCCATAACAGGTTTGATAAGAAATACCCAGAAAAACAGAATAACAAACCAGAGATAGTGCATTAACTTTTTAAAGAACAGTGCACACCATTCCCAATCCAATGTGTAACTACGTACCAGATGCATAATCTTTAAGGCTTATCTGTGTATAGTCCAGTAGGCTGTAACAGGTCCACTGTCTTTCAGATCCACTTGATGACTTTATGTCTTGTGTTCAGTGTGAATGGTCAGGCTTCCAAGGCAAGCCTCACACAGGTACCGCTGTCACTGGAGCATTCAGGAGTTAGAGAGAACAGGTGAAAATGTAGGAGAGAGTTTAGTTTGTTTTAAGGAGTGTGGAAAGTGAGGTTTGTGTTTTTATTTAGTCTTACTTTGTTTAGTTGCCCTTGTTTGTCTTATTGTCTGTGTGTAATTTTTTATCTATTTGGTGAGTGTTGTTTTTTGGTGTTTACTGTATCCTGCCCTTGGTTTGTGAGTGTTTGTTGTTTTGTATCTCCTCTGTGTTTTATTTGTCAGTCTATTAGTTTTTTGGTTTGTCTTTTCCCTGTGTGTTTGTCAGGATGTTGAGTGGAAGGTGAGGTGAGGAGGCTAGGGACAGTGGGGAGGAGGAGAGAGAGGAGCTAGGAGGTGAGGAGGAACAGGGGGAAAAGGCAGGCCCTTCGGTTGGCAAGACAAAGTCTGGGCGCAATGTGTGCTTTAGTTTTTCCAAAAACTGTGCGCTTATACATAGTTTATATGCGCACATTTAAGGCAGTCTAGCTGCCAAAACTGCTTTCTCTAGGAAAACGCTACTGTGGAGTCAGGTGTGTGATATGGTCAATGCTGTGGACCCCATGAAAAGGAGCACTGAAAATTGCAGAAGGCGCTTCTCCGATATTAAACGCCAAGTGAAAGAGAAAATGTCAGAGGAGAGGCGTGCAGCTGCAAGAACCGGTGGTGGTCTTGCCCTGGTAATGATATACACCTCCTATGAAGACTAATTTAAGCAGCTAATTCCCATGGAATTAATTGCAGGGATAAATGTGCAGGACACTGACAGACTTATGTCACAACCTCAGGCTGGTGAGTACTGTAGTGCAAATGGTTATCCTTTATGTTCAAACAGTAATCCTGCAGCATGTAAATGATCGATTTTTCTGCATATTGTAAACAGAAGTCTGAGCATTTCTAAAATATGTTTTGTTGCTTTTTGCACATGAAAAAATATTAATATCAAACTTTTCTCATTTTTGTGCTCACAGCCTCTGCCCAAAAGCAAACACCACCAGCGGCAGCATTCACTACCCAGGAGGAGGATGACTCCTTAGAAGGTAAATCCACCTATGTTGTATTGTGTGGGGGTGATATTAGTCATGTGCCTGTAATGAAAATCACCTGTAACTGCTTTTGTCCAGATATTGGATATTATTTTTTTTTATTTTTAAAAGAACATCACAAGCCCAAGAATCCAGTATTGAGAACTCAGAGCATATAGAGGCACATGACATCCAATGTGATGCTTTTGTGACCATGGAATGTGTATCAGACGTCACTCAAGTGCCGCAGTGTGCAGAGTTTGCATCACCAGCCTTTCCAGAAAATCCCCTACTGAGCCAAGGACAACAGCAAGCTGTCCCTAATTTGGCGCAGACCATTTGCCAGTTTAGTAAGGTGCAAGCAAATTTGGTGGCCTTCCAGTAGGATCCAAAGACAGCTTACAAGAGATTTTCGGTATTTGAGGAATATACAGGACCAGCAAATGAGGTTATTTACCACAATGGATAGAATAGACAATTCATTGGTGGAAATGAACAGTGGCATCAATAACCTTACTGGGGCAGTCCGTGAATTGTCCTCAAATTTGAATTCAATTTGTAGCCAAATAATGGCACATCTACCAGTGTCCATTCAGGTGGTAATAGCCAGACCACTACTTCAAGCCCGTCATTGACCGCTACTCCTGTGCGTTGCAGTGGGAGGATCAGGGTTGGCAGACGGGCATCCACCAGCCCGGCCAAGTTTCCCAAGTCTGCAGTAAAGAGAAAAAAAATAATATTAATAATTAAAAAAAATTGGTTTCCATTTATGGCAAAGTGCCTTTTTTGATTCTGCAAGACAGACTGTGTTATTTATGTTTATTTAAATTTAGATAGATAATAAATATTTTGTTTATGCACACTGGTGTTGTTTATTTGGGTAATCTGGGTGCACTTATGATATTATTTGTATAGTTCAATAATGGCTAAATGTTTTTTTCAACAAACATATATACTCTAAAATAAGGTTATTGGTGTTATAAAAAAAACAACAACTGCGTATTATGTTGATAGTGATGTAGGTTCTACAAGCATAACTAAAAATTAAAAACAAAGTTACTGATAATTTTACAACAATTACACTTACTTCAAAAGCATTCTCACCTGAATAATAAGTCTGGACGATCCTTTCCATGACCTGCCCCCCCACCCCCTTTGAATTATGCACTGAGCTGCTGAAATGAACTCACCTGGTTCGCTACTGTATATTGCTGGTGTTAGGGCTATACTTTGGGTTAGGGCCAAATTATGCAGCACACAGCAGAATAACATGATATCAGCCATCTTAACTGGGGCATAGAAAAGCACACCACCAGATGTATCAAGGAACATGAATGTGGACTTCTAAAGGCCAAAGGTAAGTTCTATTACCACTCTATGACAGAGGTGTCATAAACCAGGATTGACACCCATATCCTCATTCGCCTACAATTAAACATAAATACATGTAGATAATTGCAGCACAATATAAAAACACCAAGAACACACACACAAAAAAAAATCACGTGGCCTGCACCGCCTAAGACAAGTCTGGTGCTGTGGCTGTTCCTCTCTCCCTCTTGGTGCCGACTCCAAAATCAGTTGTTGCTCCAAAACACCCTCAGAGTAATTGGCATTCTGGTCTCTTTTCAAAGTCCTCATTAGCCTGCATAGACCAATGGCTGATGTGTTTCCTATTCACACCTATAAAATGTAGCGTGTTGTAGTGCCATTAGTATGTACTTTAAATGGTGACCCCATCTGGAATATTAAATGTTGCCAGATCATACAAATATAACTATTGCCCCACTGGCGTTGAAAAAGTAAGTCACTGTAATAAAATAATATAAAGAAAAAACCCTTTACATATAATCTATAATCACATTTCAACCACAAATTTATTCCTAAAATAAATTGACCCTGTAAGAAAATTCATAATAATTTTGCCCCTCTACAACAAAAAACATGCTTTATTGAAACTCCCATTGAGTCTCTTGTTATATTAACATTGCCCAGCAGTGTAATAGTGATGTGTTTGGCAATCTCGCCTATAGAATGCAGCATGTTGTTTTTGGTGTTTGTCAATTCAAACTCGGGAGAGTTTGCAAAATCATAGCTTCATACATTTGACGATTTGCATAGCTAGAAAGGCAAAACGTCAGGACTGCGATTAGTAGCGATTTTGAAAATGTCAATTTTGAAACTCTTACTTCTCTGGCGATTTTACATCAAATCGCCGGTTAATACATCGGCAAGTTTAAAATTACTCGAGAAAATCGCTGAAAATGCAAAATCGCATCTTGATACATTTACCCCAAGTGACTTTACAAACAAAAAAAATGTTGTCTGGCAGCTTGATCTCTAAAATAATTTAGCTGGAACATGCTTGGCAAAAAAAAAACAGTAGTCTTCCTGAAACGCCACAACTGCTTCTATAAGCACCAGCATGCTCAGACAGTTCATACCGTCCCGCGCTTGCTAGAACTTCGGGTTCAGCAACGTAAAATAGAGTTTCATTCATTTTTTTATTTTTTTAACACTTTAATAACTAGAGGAGTCAGGACGGGGCTGAAGGGGCACACATTTTTTTTGCTGACCAGCCAGATGGAGGTTGGCATCATGGCAGGGGGTCCCTGCTGTGGGTTCACCTGATTTGGTGCTGACGGCAAATAAAATGCTGACTCCCTCCCTATGAGTATCCAGTGTCGTGCTGACAGCACCAGGTCTCTTCCCACACCCCTGGGTGGGGTTTAATTAAAGCCCTTATGCTGCTAGACTAGGGCTGGTTGTAGGAAAATAGAGAGGACCTCACGCAGTTTGTCCCCCCAATTTTCCTCCCACCAGCATTAGATGCAGGCACAAATATACACTGGATATCAGGCACAAATGGTGAAGTACAGGTCTAGGTTACCAGGTTTAGCAGATGGCAGAGGGACACACTGGGTTTCAGGTACAAACTACGAATTGGAAATTCCGATTAACAGGTTTAGCAGATGACAGGAGAATCCACAGAAGAATCAGACAAAGGAGGGTTAGGCAAGCCAGAGATCAAAAGCCGGGAGATCCACAATACTGCCAGGGAGCAATAGAGCCAAGGTTAAGCAAAACCATGATCTGGGTCACAAAAGGAGCTTTAAAACATTGAAACAAAGCAGGAGTCAAATGCCTGGGAGAAGTCAGGATCCAAACAAGAGTTTCACAGTGAGATTAGCAGCACCATAGATACTTGATGAACTGATTGCTGGGAGAGGCTGTCCCTTAAAAGCCAGAAGGTGATTAGACTCTAGTAGTAATGAGGCTGCACTGCCCTCGACCGAGGGCAGTGCAGCCTCTAGAGAGGAGATACTGAACTGCAGCCTGACGCAGATTGTGACAATAGCTCCCCTCCTAAGGGAGGATACCGGACCCCCAAAAATAAGGAACTTAGGTTTGAACAAAAAAGCCAGAATCATAGTCCAGGATTGGGCATGTGGATGAAAAGTCCTCATCTAAGACCGCAAAATGAATAGAAACCATGTCTGAGGAAAGCTGAGATCTAGATGCCCCTCTCCTCTTCTTCCTCTTCTTTACTTTCATTTTATGGTTCTTAGAGGGTTCCTCTAATTGGACTGAACACAAAAGGTTGGGATAGCTGGAGATATAGACGATCACACCAATGAACTGCAGGTTAGATCTGCAAGTAAATGAAAAAACTTTTCAATCACAGGGTCAATAAAAAGTTGTAAATTGGAAATAATTGGGTCTCTGGTCTCAATAAGAGGGCTTGCCCATTCCAAAGCTTCCACTCTGAAGTGAGACAACAAAAAGTATGCCCACTTACGTTGATTATTGGCAAGATCTGGTACAGATGGAAAAAAAGTTAAACAAAACTTTATATGGGACCCCAACCTTGCGATGCTTCCTTCAAAGTATGTGGTCAGAAGTTTGGAACAGAAGATGAGTCAATAGTCTTTGCAACTTTGGATGATGGGGTAGTAGAAACCTTTCTGAAGAAGAGGCGGCAGATAGAACAGGAGTTTTGGAGATCCTAGAACAGGAATTACCTGGATCAGTTGGACAGGAGTCCTCGATTTGGACAGCAGAAGAGCAGGTGTCCCCAACTGGGACAGCAGAAGTGCAGGAGTCCCCAACTGAGACAACAGAAGAGAAGGAGTCCCCGACTGAGACAAAAGGAAAGCAGGAGTGCTGGAATCTATGACTGGGACAGCAGGAGTCCCCACCTGGGACAGCAGGAGAGAAGAAGTCCCAGACTTGGACTGCAGGAGAGAAGAAGTCCCCGACTGAGATATGAGGAGAGCAGGAGTACCTGCATGAGTCAGCAGGAGAGTAGGGGTCCCTAACTGGAACAGCAAGAGAGCAGGTGTCCCAGACTGGGCAGCAGGTGCACATAACCTAGAGGGCCTGGCTGAGCCCATAATCTAGATAGTTTGTGCTAACCAAATTAACCTAGAGGTCTCGGGTTGAGCACTTCACATAGAGGGCTTGGACTGAGCACATATCTCTGGGGGTTCAGGCGAGCACATGTCTCTGGGAGCTCAGGCTGAGCACGTGTCTCCGGGGGCGTGGGCTGAGCATGTATCTCTGGGAGTTCAGGCTGAGCACACCACTCAGAAGGAAGCCCAGACTGGGAACATAAATTGGAAGGCTCGAGTTGAACACATAACTTGGAAGGCCCGGACTGGGTAAACAATTTGGAAGCCCAGACTGTGCACAAAACTTGCAAGGTGCTGGTTGAGCACACAACTTGGAAGGCTCGGACTGAGCACACAAATCTGACTGAACAACACTATGAAGCACCTTTGGCTGAGTGGCACTATGTGGTACCTGTTTTGTACCTCTGCCCAAGTGGCACTATGATTCACCTTTGACTGAACAATTTGTGAAACACCTCTGACCGAACAGGGCCATGCGGCATCTCTGGCTAAATGTACTGTGAGGTATCTCTGGCTGAACAATATACTGAGGCATCTCTGGCTGAAAGGTCCAAAGAATTAGGGCCTCTGGATTAGCTGGAGGGACAGTAACCTCTCTGGAACAGGCTGGAGGGACAGTAACCTCTCTGGAACAGACTGGAAGAATACAACCATCTCTGGAGCAGAATGGAGGAACAGGGCCCTATCTGGACCAGGCTGAAGGGACAGGA
Organism: Mixophyes fleayi; assembly: GCF_038048845.1. NCBI lineage: Eukaryota > Metazoa > Chordata > Amphibia > Anura > Limnodynastidae > Mixophyes > Mixophyes fleayi. Next base: position 153,783,136 of record NC_134406.1, read on the forward strand.
CACTATCTGGAGCAGGCTAGAGGGACAGGGCTCTCTCTGGAGCAGGCTGAAAGTGCAGGACTCTCTCTAGTGCAGGATGGAGAGACAGCACCCTCTCTGGAGCAGACTGCAGATGCAACACCTTCACTGGAGCAGACTGGAGGTACAGCATACTGTCTGGAGGAGGCTGAATTTCTGAGAAGCATTGTTTCTGTTTCACAGTGCTATCGGCCAACGGTGCCTCACAGAGTTGTCCGGCCAGAGGTGCCTCTCAGTCCTGTTCGGCCAGAGGCGCCTCGCAGCGATGACTGGTCAGAGGTGCCTCACAGTGTTGCCCACTCCAAGCTCACAGAAATATATACTCAGACCGTGCCCTCTAGGATATGTGCTCAGTCTGAGCTCTCTAGAATATGTGGTCATTCCGAGCCCCCAGAGATATGTGATCAGTCCAAGCCCTCTAGGATATGTGCTTAGTTTGAGTCGGTGTTATCTGCTCCATCCAAGCTCAATCATTTGGATACTATTTTTGATCTATTAGACTCCTATGCTCACCTTTGGGCATTAGGTTAATTCTGCCCTTGCGTTTGGGCATGAAGTACAAGCTGCCATCCTAATGAGGAACTCCTGTCCTGCCGTCCCAGTGGGGGACTCCTTTCAGACTACTGCCCTGTCCAGGCTCTTAGAGTCAACCAACCTGAGGACAGTATTTCCCTGTTTTCGAGCCTATGGATGGTATTTCCCTAGCCTTTGGGCCTACGGACGATATTTCCCAGACCTCCGAGGCTGAGGACAGTATTTCCTTGGCCTCCAAGCCTGAAGATGGTATTTTCCTGGCTTTCAGGCCTGAGGATGGTATTTCCCTTGCCACAGGCCTGAGGTGACACAGATTGCTGCTCTGCCAGAGGTGCCACTGATTTCTGCTCTGCTTGAGGTGCCACCAGCTACTGTTGATCAACCCTACAAGTCATCTATTTTTGATGGAGACATTACTCAATTTGTGACAGTGATGCATCAATGTGCAAGACAACTGGCAGATTGTCCTGACACCACTTGACAGGACTTAATTGTCTCCATAAATAGGTCTTATAGAGAAGAGTCTCTAAGGTGGGCATGTTCCCTCATAGACGCCAAAGAACCGATACTGCTGTATATGAGTGCCTGAATTTTGTGACTTTATGGAGCGACTGGTATCCGTTCCTTAAAGGGGGCTATGTTAGGTCTCTGTGATATGTTCTGTCTGCAGTACCTCTGTCTTACCAGAGTTGCCACTCTTGTGGATTTTTTAACTATTTGCAGCTCGTCTGCTGGGGATAACCTCTTTCCCTGATTTTCACCTGTACCTGCCACACTACCTTATATACCAGCCCAAACTATTTTGAATTCTGGTCATAAATTGTTCTTGTCTTGATTATGTGGTTTGGACTGTCTGCTTATAGTATTAGTTCTTGTGCATCCATGCTGTACCAGTGTGACAGGGATGACCTCCTATACCACCCTGTCTATTGTGTTTCTGAGGACCGGGTGGGCTTGCCTTGCCACCATCCCCTTTTCTTTATCCCAAATGCAACCTCTAACCAAAGTAGTAGAGGATTTTGCTGCTGCCAGCACTAGGCTCCTTAGCGGCGCCTAGAACCACATTCTCCTGGATAACTCTCGCTGCAATTGTGTCCCCTTGCTGGTACACCTTGGTTGAAACCCCTGACTTCTTGCCTTCAGATCAGGGTTGATGTGGATGGTTCCCCCTGGCCTATCACACTGGCCAGAACTGCAGGGTAGTGGGCAGAGCATTGGTACTAGACGCTGGGTCCCAACCTCAGAAAAGCCAGATAACAGATTAAAGTGGGTATAATCTGAAAGTCACAGGAATTATGGCAAGTAACTAGGTGTCAAAGCAGGTTCCTTAAGTATTGATGTTTATAAGCTCAAGAAGTCCTAAAAAGATCAATTACTCAATAGTTTGAGGTACTAGTGATATCCAAAAAGTACAGATGGCATAATATTAATACATGGCTAAACAGTGCGCTTTTATACAGATTTACAAAGATACCCTGGCAGGAGGTAATCCAGACTCCTGCCCCTCTAACCAATTCAGGTTCTTCATGCAGCCTGCTCATAAATCAGCCTGGTTTAACACCTCTTTACATTGCTGCTAGCGGCACCACTATGTCTCATGTTTTCTATGGAATGTTTACCATCAGATTATAACATTTCTCTAATCTTGCTTTGAAAACAATTTAACTTGCAAAATTTACATTCATCTGTGATCACTTGCATAGGGAGTCTACCAGCAAGTATAATTACCTCCTCCTGTCTTACAAGCTGAACAGACGTTTTGGTCACTCAGCAATGAAATGTCTAATTAACAAGAGATTGCCTGTCTCCAGACAGTTGCAAAACCCAAACATGACATACTGTCTCAGAAGTCCATACATTTCCATACAAAACACATACCAATATAAAAAAGATAAGTACATTTGCAATGATATACAGAGGTACACTACACTCCCAATTAAAATAAATATCTTCAATAAGTTATTTATACATGCTTCAGCCACAAATAAGTTATTTATAAGTGATCCAGCCACAACCAGCTGTCATCATTCCTGCATTCTCCAAGCAACAGTCCTCTGACATTGCCAGTGTCTTGTATCATTCACATTATGATTGTTCTTTGTATCTGCAATTACCAGTTAACCAATAGTAGCTATGAGACTGTTTATTTTTACCCAGCCACATGAAGATTATGTTTCTTTATTTTCTGTTTTACCTAGATTGAGTTTTGTTTATTCTATTCTATTTTTAGATTCTGTTTTGTTTTGCATTATTCTTAAAGCAAATTCAAATCCACAATTGTTTTGCTACTAGTGTTTGTCTCGTATCAAACTATTATATTCTTCACCAACCACTGATTCATTTTGCTGTCATTGTTCTCATTACTGAGGTAAAACAATTATAATAGCATAACAACTTCTGTGTATGTTTTTACTCCACCATCATGTCATTAATAACGTGTATTTTTATCTACTGGTGACATGAGATAACTTTGAAGAGTAAAAATTAACATTGTTTTCTTCATTTTGGGATAAAGGATAGGGCAAAATATCTACCTAACACCCATGACCATATAATTCCACATTATCGGTGGTTTTTATTCATAGGATTTATACATAATGTTTATTTTGTAGGGTTTTATTATTGTGAGGTGTCCATAGAGCAGGGGCTCACACAAGGCAAGGTCATATATCTGTCAAATAAGAGCCAAGGATAAATAGAATGAGGAATTAGAAAAGCCAAAGGTCATATTTTGAGAAACAGCACCACTGACAAGCAACCAGAGAGACTGACATTAAGAGGCAAGTAGACAGGTGATAAGAAATTAATAGAATAACAGTGGAAACCTTGAGGGAATAGAAACTGTAGTGCTACAGGGACCGAAGAAATACATTAACACATTTTAGAGTGTATGTGGTCATTGTCTGATTCCACTAATGGAACCTTGTAATCTTAGCTTCCTAGATTAGGATTTTTGGGCCAATAAAGTACGAATTACATTTTTTGTATTCAATCACATGTTTGTAAGGGTGTAGTGAAATTTGACAAAGATATAACCTCTTATCGGTCTGGACATGTGTTGGTATTGTGCTTTGCGTGAACATCTTTAGGTAGAGTCTACTGCTCCAGGACACAAGATAAGGTCAATAGTTAAAAGGCATAAGAAAAAGACTTGGCAACAAATACAAGCAGCCTCCTTAGTTTAAGAAGAGGGAAGCTGAACTTGAACAGTATTGTGTTCAAAACTTGGGATATAAGAAAAGCATATGGCATATTTAAAAAATGAGCTGCGGATTTCAGTATATTTATATTATATTATTGCAAAATGAATAGTTTTGAATATGAGTAACATATTTCTCACCATCATATACTTTCGATTCTTATTGATATACTGGCAGACATAATAAATGTAAACTCATATGCTACCAAATTTTCCAGAATAGCCTCATATGCCTCTAGGCAGCCAATTTGTCTTATATTTCCAATATACACATATTGCCGATAGGTTCCCATATAATATATGGAGGCATATGAGACTAATTGATATAGTCTCAACCCCCCACACACCAAAGCCCAGAGTACTGACCAGAAATACCAGTGATCGTTGTTGCTTCTCTCTTTATTTCTTTCTGTCTCCTTCCTTCTCCCTCTGATTAATTAAAAGAAGAGTATGGGAATTGTCGGTACATAGATAGGAAAATATCACAGAAAACTTGGCTGAACGATATAGTTCAACCAGTCTCCAAATAAAAAAAATTACCAGCAAATAATGTGTATACCTTCTCGGTGATTGTGAGACATAGATCTATACCGTGAGACTCTCTGCAGGACCATGAGATTTGGCAACTCTGCGGATATGTATATTGTGCGTACAATACAAAGTTGAGAAGACTGTACCATAACAAATATGTAAAATTGCAACAAAGGTCTCTGTGGCCTGTTGCACCAGTCAAAAACAATGATTCTCTGATTCACTCTTCACTGATGAAACTGACTAAACCAGATCTCGTTCATGTGCAGGTGGAACTGAGGACTGATCAGAGATCCAAGAGTAATTGGAAAATCCTTTTTATGGTAGGTTCTCTTGATTGGGAAATTATTACTTCTATGAAACTAATTTACATTGCACTATATGCATATTTTTGACGTCTGTGTTAAAGTGCCCCACACTTGGCTGCTTCTATTTCACATTCTGCAAAGAACACATTTTCACCCAACTCCTCCAAACTATAGGAGCAACATATTGCAAATGCTCATCCCATGCTCACCCAAGTCATTAACTTTCCCATATAAACAAATAAGTTTGGGAACCATGATGTCACAAAATGGAAATTCTATCATAAATGATGTTTAATGTGTGCCAGTTCAGGATATAATTGATTAATGCTGTCTATATGCAACAGCGGCAGCAGAGAAAAATGCAATATTTACTTAAACAACTTACTGATTAATCAATGTATAAACAGCACTTAGCTCTTTCTTGATTATTCATTTACTTTTTATTTTTATAGCTTAAAGGGGGGTATTCAATTGTTGCTTTTAACGCGCTAAAACAAAAAAAATGAGCGCTCGAAAAATATTACAGTTTATACGGTAATATGCGCGTAAATACCGTTAATATGGTAGTTTACTTGCTGAATTTCTCGCTGAGGGAGCTGCGAGATGAAATTTAGCGAGTAATTACCGTATTAACGCTAATATTTTTAAAACGCTCATTTCTTTTTGTTTTAGCGCGTTAAAAGAAACAATTGAATACCCCCCATAGTATTCACATTTGTTTTTATAATATCAATCTAATTTCCAAAACAGTATTTTTAAAGCAGTAGAGAGCTAATATAATTCTAAAAGGTTTGAGACCACCTTGCAAATAATTCAAACTGTGTGCAATAAAACATCTTTGGTTATAAAATAGCCCCTCCCCAATTATATAAACCACTGTTTAAAAGTATCAGAAAGGTGTATAAAAAATGTAAACACTGTACAATGACTTTCTATAGTGTGTACCTAGTGTACACACTATAGAAAATTACTTCAGATGTGATTTCTGTAGCGATTTTACCAACAACTGAAAGTCCTGATGAGCATGCTGAATCATGCATGTATACCTACACAATTTACCATCATATCTGTGATTTTCATCTATCATAACCATCTGCTAAAATGATTGTGACTCTGTACACACTTTACAGATATCTGCTGTCCCTGCAGCAATATGCAAACACCAAACACTGCTGCTTGCTTGGAATTGTGATAGTGCTAAATAAAGGAGAGGTATCAGAAGGGGGGAACTCTGTCAACCCAGTGTAGTGCATGAGTTCCGCTTTAAATTTTTATTCACACAGGTCGCAGTGATGTCAGCCTGCACTGCCGGTGAGTTCTTTAATCGGAATCCCTTGCTGTCTTTATGATGGTTTGTTCGATCATCTCCACCGTCGTCTTCAAGTTAAGTTTCAATATTTTGAAATCGGTTTTTGATTCTTTCGGGGTTTTTTTGGAGGGATTCCTAACGTGGTAATTGTGGTAATCGGTTTTCCGATTACCACCGGTTCAAATATGTGTACTTATAAACTCTTCTGTGTTTTTATTACAGTTAAGCAATTTGTTAATCACTTCACTACAACTCTCATGGCTATACAACATTTATTTATGGTTACTTGTATATACAATATGTATATATAATGTAATTCAAAATTGTAAATTTCATTTATATTTAAGGCATACATATAGGACCACAGTAGAGAATGCAAGATGTACCCTTTGTACAGCATACACACTTGAAATGGTCATATATGTAAGAATTTTTAAATTATTATACTTATAAGACAAATAGCTATATCTGGATGCTGTATAGCTTTGAATATTGAGATATTGTGAGCAGTTCATATATGTATATCTTGTTGTGTATTAATAATTGAATAATATATATATATATATATATATATATATATATATATATATATGCAGTACTGTGCAAAAGTTTTAGGCAGGTGTGGTAGAAATGCTGCAGAGTAAAAATGCTTTAAAAAGTGGTACACTTGCGCACAGTTTTTGAAGGAACTCGGCAGTGAAGTTGTTCCAGGCATCTTGGAAAACTAATCTCAGATATTCTGTGGATGTAGCCTTGCTCAAATCCTTCTGTCTTTTCATCTAATCTCAGAATCTCAGACAGGCTTGGTGATGTTGAGATCAGGGCTATGTGGGGGCCATATTATCACTTCCAGGACTCCTTGTTCTTCTTCACGTTGTAGATAGCTGACAATGACTGTATTTTTGGGGTTGTTGTCCTGCTGCAGAATAAAGTTGGAGCCAATCAGAGGCTTCTCTGATGGTATTCCATGATGGATAAGTGTTAGTTGCGGCGGCCGCGGGCACCGCCGCGACTCCTACTCATCCCTGGTAACCGTCCCGGCCGTCGCTATGACAACCAGGACGTCACTTCCGGTCCGATGTCCGCTTGACTAGGCAGCAACCGGGACGCCTGCACTCACCTGTCGCACTGCCCGGCCAACTACCTGATAGCTGGGCACGTGCGCACAGGGTTAGTAAAAACACAGCCAATAGTGGCTGATTTAGGGGGCCCTTGTGACCTGTTTCTGGCTGTATGTCAGTGATTCATTATGCAGCCGCTGGGCTGATTATTACTGCTGGGTGCCTTTTGGTCTCATTGGCCAATAGTAACACTATCAATTAGGTTATTCCTGTGGAGGTTTCTTGGGCATTTTCTGATTGGTCCTTTGTACTATTTAAGGCAGTGAGGACTGAGCCTCACTGCCGGTTATAGCGTCCTGTTTCAATACTGCTACCTGCTACCTTGTCCCTGTGTTTGGTGTTTAACCTAAGATTGATTTCCTGTGTATGACCATTGCCTGTTCCTGGACTCCCAACCTGTGCTTCTGACCCTGATCTATTGCCTGAACCCGGATTCTGAACATGTGCCTGTGACCCCTGACCTTGGTTTGTTCTCTGGATACGTTGTCTACTGCCGGCCCCGATTCTGGCCTGGACCCCACGCTGCTGTCTGTCAGAACACTCTATTCCTGGGTTCTCCTTAGCCGGTACACATCTCTTGACCCTTTGTTTGTCTGCAGCCAAGTCTGTTCCAACCACTAGGTGCAACAGTGAACACCAGACTTCAGAGCAGACTCCGGGATTTGCTGTACCGGCTGGAAGGGTTCCTAACAATAAGTAACTGCCTGTATTTCTTAGCATTGAGGACACCATTAATCCTGACCATATCCCCAACTCCATTTGCTGAAATGCAGTCTCACAATGGAAGGAACTTCCACCGTGCTTCACTATTGCCCAGAATTTGTTATTAACAAATGCTGTTATTTTGAATGTGTGGGACATCAGGTCCTTCCCTTTAGAGAGGTTATTCCTTGTATATTACTTAGAAGCTAGACAGGCTAGGATTTTGTTTATACCTTATTCATTTTGATGCTGGTGAATAAAACAAGCTGAGTCTATTTGAATCAAGACATTTAACTGTGTGATATATTTGACTGATGCAGGTAAATTACAGCCATCTGGTATGGTACCCTTAACCCGATCTTGTGACAATATACTGTGTGTATTATATATATATATATATATATGCATATATGTATATATATATCTATATCAGAGTAAAGGAAGGTGGGGTCCGCGCTTCTTCACCTATGTGTATAGATGCAGCCAATGGGATGTGAGAGGGCTCGTCCTACTCCCTAATTAGATAGTAAAATAGTATAGAATTTCCAGGCGCAAATGTATTGGAAATGAGATAATAGCAAGCCAGTAGGATAGCAAGTGTAATAAAAACAATGCTGTTTAACAGAATATTGGCACACATAAGAACAAATGCATGATATTACAAGTAAACACAAATGTAGACGGAGGAAATGCAATTGGTGTTGACTGTATATAGCAAAGACTGAGCCCTGGAAGATATGCTGTATAACCACTGAAACAGCTGCAGAAGTCCAAAATGCACAAATGCCGGATTTCAAAGAATCCATATGTCCGGATAAGGGTTGGATTATGACAAGATCACAGCAAATGAATAAACATTAGCCCAAATACAGAGACACACTGTATAAAGTCCAATAGCCAAACTGCTGTGTGTGGTCAGTGTGAGTAGTGAGTTCATACACAGAAGCGGTGGTTGCCAAACAGCGGTACGTGAAAACAGCAGGATTACTGACCTATTTCTGGAGTGAATATCCAGAGTACCCCTGGTCTGGTGTTCAGGTCTCCACGTGCTGCGGTACAGTTGTCCTGGGTCCTGTGGTGTAGTGAGGAGTGACTCCCGGCCGGCCGCCCCTCCTCTCTATGCAGATGTGTATCTGTGTCTCCCGATGTTGCCAAGGGCAATGGGCATGCGCAGAGGCGCAAATTCGGCAGAGTCCGTAAAAAAAGTTGAAAGAATGCTCATGAGCTAGATGTTTCTTGAATAAATGGAGCCTACGCGTTTTGCCCACGTGGGGCTTCGTCAGGGATTATTGTTGTGTGATAGAGGAAGAGTGTTATCAGAGGGCTTTATATGGGAGGTAACCATATATTGTCAGTTCCTTATTGGTCCATCCACTGGATTGGCATCTGTATGTGGGCGGTTCTATGGATGCACACTTGGTAGATACAGATAAAATCCTGAGAGATATATTTCTGGGCAACAATGTAAGCAAGGCAAGCCTAGTAACTGTGCACCTTAATCGCTTGAGTGAGTGCATGTGAGCCACTGGAAAGTTGAAAAACAATGAAACAATAAAAATATTGACACAGATCACTGAATCTTAATTATAGTTATAGTGCCTCTCTCAAGTAAGAGTTAACTAGAGAGGCTGCCATATCATAGAGGCTGTCTTTAGAGGAGTGGGCATAACTACAGCGTAGCTGTGCCTATTCTGCAAACAGCGCTCTAAGCAGAGGAAATGAAAACATTGAGTTACAAGTTACAAGTTACAGGAAGCTATTGATATCAATATCAATATTGAGACCATTTGGTGCCAAGGTCTTTAGATTGTAAATCCACTTGGTCTCAATTTGTGAAATGTGCCTAATGAAATCACCGGCACGCCATAGTTTGTTAACTTTGCAGATTCCAATGAATCTCAATAGTGAAGGGTCGTGCTGATAATGTATTGAAAAATGCTCAGACACACTGTGGGTCAATAGTTGGTTCTTAATATTTCTGATATGCTCTCCTATTCTAGTTGACAATTTGCAAATCGTCCTGCCAACATATTGGTGACCACAGGGGCACTCGAGGAGGTAGATGACCCTTATAGAGTCACAAGTGAACTGCTACTTTATAGTAATATAGTAACATAGTAACATAGTAACATAGTTGATGAGGTTGAAAAAAGACACCAGTCCATCAAGTTCAACCTATTTTGGATCTCCTGCGATCCTGCACTTATATTTGAAATTGATCCAGAGTAAGCAACCGCCAATCTGTTTCAATTGTGAAAATCCCCCCAGACTCAATATTGCAGTCCTATTTTTACCATATATCCACTACTATCCTACATTTTAATTAACGGTCGTATCACTGGATACACCTTTCCGCTAAAAAGTTGTCTAACCCTTTCTTAAACATATCTATTGAATCTGCCATCACAACCTTCCCTGGCAATGAATTCCATATCTTGACTGCCCTTACTGTAAAAAACCCCTTCCTTTGCTGGTTGTGAAATTTCCTCTCCTCTAACCTTAGGGGATGACCACGTGTCCTTTGTATAGTCCTTAGGGTAAAAAGTTCCCATGAAAGCTCTCTGTATTGACCCCTAATGTATTTGTAAATAGTAATCATATCTCCCCTTAGATGCCTCTTTTCTAAAGTAAACATGCCTAAACTGGCTAACCTTTCCTCATAACTTCATAACTCCATACCCTTTATTAATTTAGTCGTCCTTCTCTGAACCCTTTCTAGTTCCAAATTATCTTTTTTATAGAGTGGTGCCCAGAACTGTACTGCATATTCAAGATGAGGTCTTACCAACGATTTATACAGTGGCAAAATTACACTGTCTTCCCTTGCATCTATGCCCTTTTTTATGCATGCCAATACTTTGTTTGTACTTGCAGCTGCTGCTTGACATTGAGCACTATTGCTAAGTCTACTGTCTACGAGCACTCCCAAATCCTTTTCCATTATAGATTCTCCTAAATTAATTCCATTTAATTTATAGATTGCGTTCTTGTTTTTGATCCCTGAATGCATAACCTTACATTTATCTGTGTATTCCATTTGGCCGCCCAATCCTCTAGTTTATTTAAGTCCCTCTGTAGAGAAGCTACATCTTGCTCTGATTTTATTACCTTACAGAGTTTAGTGTCATCTGCAAAAATAGAAACTTTACTCTCTAAACTATCACCAAGGTCTTTAATCAATATATTAAAAAGGAGTGGCCCCAGCACGGAACCTTGAGGTACTCAACTTAAGACTTTTGACCAATTAGAAAATGTTCCATTTATCACAACTCTCTGTTCCCTATTCTCTAACCAGTTTTCAAACCAAGTACAAATGTTGATTCCTAGACCCAGTTCCCTAATTTTGTAAACCAACCTCTTGTGTGGCACTGTATCAAAGGCCTTTGCAAAATCTAAGTAGACCACATCTACTGTGCTACCCTGGTCTAAGTTTCCACTAACTTCCTCATAGAAACTAATTAGATTAGTTTGACATGTCCTATCCCTCACAAATCCATGTTGATTCCCACTAATAATTTTATGGCGTACCAAGTAATCCTGAATACTATCCCTTAAAATACCTTCCAGTAGTTTCCCCACTATTAATGTCAGGCTTACAGGTCTATAATTCCCTGGTTGTGATCTTGTCCCCTTTTTAAACAATGGCACCACATCTGCTATTCACCAATCACTTGGTACTGAGCCTGATGAGACTTTCACCAGTGGTTTTTGATGTGAATGTAACGGTTGGTTTTGTGCTCGAGGCATTCAGGAAGGACGCCTTGCTACTAAAACACATTTTAAGCAGGTTGACACCAATTCCTTCATACCAACCTCTAGCAGCCACCACAAAAATTGGCTGGCAAATATACCTAAAGGCCAATTTACTCCCCTTAGGCGTAACTGCTCTGACATTATCGATTATGATGAACAGGCATATACTCTAAAAGAAAGGTTTCGGGAAAAAAATTATGATACCAAAATCATTGAGGAAGCCTGTCTCCAACTCAGAGAAACTGATAGGGAACTATTGCTCACTCAGGATAGGCACGTTAAAAACAGTGCCGATCAGGAGATGTCAACACTTTCCTTTGTGACCCAATGCAATAGGGATCATAAGAGTGTTGAAAAAATCATTAACAAGCACTGGCACATTTTGATGGGAGATAAAGATCTGGCAAAGATCCTCCCCACAAAACCGAAATTTATTTACAAACGGGCAGCGAATTTGAAAAACTGTCTAGTACAGAGTACTATCCCGCCAAATCAAGGTGATAAAAGTAATAACTCCACATGGCTGAACGAAAAGGCAGTAGGTTTTTACCACTGCCATCGGTGCCAGACCTGTAAAACCACGAATGCCTAGAGCACAAAACCAACCATTACATTCACATCAAAAACAACTGGTAAAAGTCTCAGCATAAAGGAGAAGCTCACTTGTGACTCTATAGGGGTCATCTACCTCCTCGAGTGCCCCTGTGGTCACCAATATGTTGGCAGGACGATTCGCAAATTGTCAACTAGAATAGGAGAGCATATCAGAAATATTAAGAACCTACTTGTTACGATCTTGATGCCTTAGTCAGTATTAGCACAGGCTTACCTAGGGCGCGGAGTCTAACGGCCTTCCGGTCTTCACCAAGAACCACCGCAAGGTAGTGTGGGCTTAGCTGCCGAAGAACCGCAGGTCGCGGCCCCCAGATTAGCCTACTGACGTAAGGGAGAAAGTTCTAAGTGATGGCAGGCAGACAAGAAAATAGACAATGCGGTGCAAGTACAGGCACTAACCGTGAATTCCAGGCGTAGTAGGTCTGGAACAGTAACCGGTAGATGCACGGAAGCAATGGGTGGGTGGCAGGATCCAGAGAATAGTCGGTAACACAGCCGGGTCGGTACACAGAAGGTAACAGGTATACGGTGCCAGAGGGAGATCCAGAGAATAGTCGGTCACACAGCCGGGTGGCCTCCGGACAACCTATAAGGCTTTAGAGGGAACTTGGTATGGAATTTCTTCAACAAACTCGGAGCATGAAGGTCTCGTGCAGGAATCCAAGAACGCTCTTCAGGACCGTAACCTTTCCAGTCAACCAGGAACTGCAAGGAACCTCTGGAAATCCGAGAATCTAGAATCTCCTTCACCTCAAATTCCTGATCTGGTGCAGAAATAGCAGCAGGAGGTCTTCTTGAAGAGAAGAATTTGTTAACAACAAGTGGTTTGAGAAGGGAAATGTGGAAGACATTGGGAATCCTCAAGGTAGGGGGTAATTTTAATCTAAAGGCCACCGGATTAATGACCTCAATGATCTTGAAGGGACCGATAAATCGGGGAGCGAATTTCCTAGAAGGAACCAACAGGCGAAGATTCCTTGTAGACAACCACACTTTGTCACCAGGAGTGAGTAGTGGAGACGGTCTTCTTCTTTTGTCAAATGCTTTTTTACTGATGGCAGAGGTGTGAAGTAATTTGCGTTTGATAAGATCCCACCTAGACGAGAAGTCCGATAGAAGGGAATCCACTGCAGGAACCCCAGAAGCGGTTAATTCTTTGAAGGGTGGAACTTTAGGATGAAATCCCTGAAGAGCAAAAAAGGGAGAAATGGAGGTAGAGTCGTGTGAATTATTATTGTGGGCGAATTCTGCCCAAGGTAATAAATCAACCCAATCATCATGTTTAGCTGAAATGAAACATCTGAGGAATTTCTCCAATTCTTGATTCGTCCTTTCCGTGAGACCATTACTTTGCGGATGATATGCAGAAGAGAAATTTAACTTAATTCCACAAAGACGAGAAAAGGCCCTCCAAAATCTTGCCACAAACTGAGTTCCTCGATCAGAAACGATAATATCTGGACAGCCGTGTAGGCGGAAAATTTCTTTAATGAAGAGTTGAGCCAGAACAGGAGCAGAAGGGAGACCTTTTAATGCCACAAAATGAGCGGCTCGGGACACAGAAGGTATCAGGTATACGGTGCCAGAGGGAGATCCAGAGAATAGTCGGTCACACAGCCGGGTCGGTACACAGGAGGAATCAGGTATACGGTGCCAGAGGGAGATCCAGAGAATAGTCGGTCACACAGCCGGGTCGGTACACAGGAGGTATCAGGTATACGGTGCCAGAGGGAGATCCAGAGAATAGTCGGTCACACAGCCAGGTAGGTACACAGGAGTAGGAGGAATAGAGGGGTTAACAGGGAGCAGGATCACAGGAGTCAGGACACAGGAACTGTAGCCAGGAACAGGAAACACATTGCTCTGACACAGGCAGCGTGTCAGAGCAGGGAAGATATAGGAGTTTGAATTCCCCGCCCAGGAGTCACATGATCAGCAGCAGAGAGAAGCAGGAAGTGCGGCAGCGCTAACAGAAGCAGCGCTGAAGACATGGACACCGCTGTCAGCTCCCGCTGACAGCGCAGCGGAACGGGGACAAGGTAAGTTCCTAACACTACTATTGACCCACAGTGTGTCTGAGCATTTTTTAATACATCATCAGCACAACTAGAGATGAGCGCACTCGGATTTCCTGAATCCGAGCCCACCCGAACGTTGCCGATCCGAGTCGGATCCGAGACAGATTCGGGTATTGGCGCCAAATGAAAACTTGAAAGTGAGGCTCCGAGTCATAATCCCGTTGTCGGATCTCGCGATACTCGGAACCTATAAATTCCCGCTAGTCGCCGCCATCTTCACTCGGGCATTGATCAGGGTAGAGGGAGGGTGTGTTAGGTGGTCCTCTGTTCTGGTAGGTCTCATGCTGTGCTGTGCTGTGCTGTGCTGTGCTGTGCTGTGCTGTTCTGTGCTGTGCTGTGCTGTGTTCTGTTCTGCAGTATCAGTCCAGTGGTGCTGTGTGCTGTGCTCTGTTAATTTTGAGTTCAGTGGTGCTGCTGGGTCCTGTGCTGTGTCCTGTTCAGTCCAGTCGTGCTGTGTCCTGTGGTCTGTGCATCTAAGGGCATAGTTATTTCCCCATTATTCCCAAGTGTTTAAAAAATTAAAAAAAAGTTATAAAAAAAAATACAAAAAAATAATTAAAAAAAAAAATTAATTACAACAAAATTTGCCAAACCAATCCTGCAGTATAAGCCCATTGGTACTGCAATAATACCAAGTTCACACATTCAGCAGTAAAAGTCCAGTGGTACTGCTGCAATATTACAAAGTTCACACATTCTGCAGTATCAGTCCAGTGGTGCTGTGTGCTGTGCTCTGTCAATTTTGAGTTCAGTGGTGCTGCTGGGTCCTGTGTGCTGTGTCCTGTTCAGTCCAGTGGTCCTGTGTCCCGTACTCTGTGCTTCTAAGGGCATAGTTATTTCCCCAATATTCCCAAGTGTTTAAAAAATTAAAGAAAAGTTAATAAAAAAAATATACAAAAAACTAATTAAAAAAAAAAATTAGTACGGGGCCACCCCACTACACAGTCCAGAATTTTTTTTTTGGAAATTCAGAGCCGTGGAGGGTTTTTTATTAATTATATTGTGGTGACCCACTGCTCTACGCAGTCCAGATACATTTATTGGTGCGAATCATACAAGTTCAGGGTTTTTAAATTATATTGTGGTGACCCACTCCTCTACGCAGTCCAGGTACATTTTTTGGTGCGATTAAGACCAGTTGATGGTTTTCTTATTATATTGTGGTGACCCACTCCTCTACGCAGTCCAGATACATTTATTGGTGCGAATCATACAAGTTCAGGGTTTTTAAATTATATTGTGGTGACCCACTCCTCTACGCAGTCCAGGTACATTTTTTGGTGCGATTAAGACCAGTTGATGGTCTTCTTATTATATTGTGGTGACCCACTCCTCTACGCAGTCCAGATACATTTATTGGTGCGAATCATACAAGATCAGGGTTTTTAAATTATATTGTGGTGACCACTCCACTACGCAGTCCAGAAAGATACCTCGTTGCAACGTTTTGGACTAATAACTATATTGTGAGGTGTTCAGAATATACTGTAAATTAGTGGAAATGCTTGTTAATGAATGTTATTGAGGTTAATAATAGCGTAGGAGTGAAAATAAGCCCAAAAACGTGATTTTTGAACTTTTTATGCTTTTTTAAAAAAAAATCCGAATCCAAAACCTTAAATCCGAACCAAAACCTTTCGGCAGGTGTTTTGCGAAACAAATCCAAACCCAAAACATCATGAAAATCCGAATCCAAAACACAAAACACGAGACACCAAAAGTCGCCGGTGCACATCCCTAAGCACAACCCTTAACTATTGAGATTCATTGGAATCTGCAAAGTTAACAAACTATGGCGTGGCGGTGATTTCATTAGGCACATTTCACAAATTGAGACCAAGTGGATTTACAATCTAAAGACCTTGGCACCAAATGGTCTCAATATTGATATTGATATCAATAGCTTCCTGTAACTTGTAACTCATATGTTTTCATTTCCTCTGCTTAGAGCGCTGTTTGCAGAATAGGCACAGCTACACTGTAGTTATGCCCACTCCTCTAAAGACAGCCTCTATGATATGGCAGCCTCTCTAGTTAACTCTTACTTGAGAGAGGCACTATAACTATAATTAAGATTCAGTGATCTGTGTCAATATTTTTATTGTTTCATTGTTTTTCAACTTTCCAGTGGCTCACATGCACTCACTCAAGCGATTAGGGCGCACAGTTACTAGGCTCGCCTTGCTTACATTGTTGCCCAGAAATATATCTCTCAGGATTTTATCTGTATCTACCAAGTGTGCATCCATAGAACCGCCCACATACAGATGCCAATCCAGTGGATGGACCAATAAGGAACTGACAATATATGGTTACCTCCCATATAAAGCCCTCTGAGAACACTCTTCCTCTATCACACAACAATAATCCCTGACGAAGCCCCACGTGGGCGAAACGCGTAGGCTCCATTTATTCAAGAACACCTAGCTCATGAGCATTCTTTCATCTTTTTTTATTGGCTCTGCCGAATTTGCGCCTCTGCGCATGCCCATTGCCCTTGGCAACATCGGGAGACAGAGATACACATCTGCATAGAGAGGGGGGGCGGCCGGCCGGGAGTCACTCCTCACTACACCACAGGACCCAGGACAACTGTACCGCAGCACGTGGATACCTGAACACCAGACCAGGGGTACCCTGGATATTCACTCCGGAAATAGGTCAGTAATCCTGCTGTTTTCAGGTACCACTGTTTGGCAACCACCGCTTCTGTGTATGAACTCACTACTCACACTGACCACACACAGCGGTTTGGCTATTGGACTTTATACAGTGTGTCTCTGTATTTGGGCTACTGTTTATTCAGCTGCTGTGATCTTGTCATAATCCAACCCTTATCCGGACATATAGATTCTTTGAAATCCAGCATTTGTGCATTTTGGACTTCTGCAGCTGTTTCAGTGGTTATACAGCATATCTTCCAGGGCTCAGTCTTTGCTATATACAGTCAACACCAATTGCATTTCCTCCGTCTACATTTGTGTTTACTTGTAATATCATGCATTTGTTCTTATGTGTGCCAATATTCTGTTAAATAGCATTGTTTTTATTACACTTGCTATCCTACTGGCTTGCATTATCTCATTTCCAATACATTTGCGCCTGGGAATTCTATACTATTTTAATATATATATATATATATCATATGTTATATATTATATTTTATATATTGTGATAAAGCACGACATTCCCTGAAGTCTCCAACAGCTTGGCTGAGCCATTTCATTGTTTATTTTCAGGATGGCTTCAACAGTTTCAGTGGTGGTTACAGCAGACATTTCCAGTAAAGCATCACAATTCTCCCACAACCCTACATCTGGCTAAACAGTAGTTCCCTCACTACTAGCCGCCCACTATGTAGCATTGGTGGCCCTTCCAACAAATACAAACAGTGTTTTTATCATCCACCCCAGCACTACAAATCAATAACAAATCAGTTACACCCATGTGGAACACCTGTGTGTGTATGTGCTGAAAAAGGAGCCCAAGGAAAATGTAATCCTTTCTATAGCCTGCTTTTGCACACTAGCTGGGTTGTTACCTATTTCACTATAGTAGAGGTGTGACAAATAAGCCTCTTTGCCCCAATATATAATAAAATGGTATCACAGGCAAAATAACTATACATACAGATAGATAATACAGAATTGAAAAAGTGGACACATATCATGTCAGTAAATAAATGAGACGTGAGAATATGTATTGTACATGTGTTTACAGTTCATGTTGTATACACTTGTATACAGGAACCAATAGATGACATATAGGGCATGTAAATAATACTTTTATTAATTCGCTATGAAAAGATCATTGTAATTCCATGTGCTTACATTGTACTTTTACATAAAAGAGCATGTTGGAGACAATATCATAAATTTAAATATGCACGCCCACAAAGGCTTCGCTGTTGAAGGAACTATCGCACATTGTTGGACATACGGTTGTGAAAACATACACAATTCCAAATTTGCATGTCATCATTACATCATTGATCGTGAATTTTAGGAAGTTTAATAAACCAAATCAAATGGTACAAAATGCTTTGGTACGATAAAACATGACCATGAGCCTACACACAGTTGCAATATCTGACTGAAAGATCATTTATTGTTTGTACTATAATTGCTTCAGTGTGTACCCAGCTTTAATGGTAGTAATGTCGCAAGTGAGATCCTGCTGAATGAAAACAAATATGAGCAAGAACCAACCTTGGCAAGGAATAATACAATTGTATTACTTTAACAAAGAGGCAAATTGTCTCACAATTTATCCCGCTAAAGAGCACCAGCTCTGCAAAGGATTAACTTGCTGTCTTTTAAGTTAGTGCTCCCTCTCTGTGGCCTACAAGCACACAAAGATACTGCATTAACATTAAACCCTGATGAAAGCTTTACAAGCTGAAATGCATTGAGTATGGATATCAGAAAAAACAAACAATTGACTACCCAACTAAAAAGAACTGTGAAATCATCTTTTATTCATACAAATTTGAAAACACCTACAACTTCTACACATCTCGAGTAACAAAAATAAATAATGAAGGCATTTCAGTATAAAACATCTACTCTGCAAAGCCAATTCGACTAAGAGATGGAACCCGAAAGTGACCTTGATTCCCACAGTTGAACGTATGAAATGACTGAACCTCTGATATGGTCCACAGTGAACATCGGTAAGTGCACATTGCCATACAAACGTTTAACATACGGCTCTTTCCAATAAACTGAAACTGGGACTATTTGAGTTTGTATGCTCTTTTTGAGGACACAAGCTGCGGATAATTTGTGACTACCATTATCCTTTTGATCATACACTTGTATTCTTCTATGCTATCTATTGTAGTTTATACCAAAACACTGTCACACAATCAGGAAGATACCTTGCTGATGTATCAATAGTATTAATAACTACTGAAGCATTCTTTCACAATTCTTTAGGAACTCCAGTAATCCTCTCATTGATTATAGACAGCTTCCAAAGTTGAACTAAAATTTGATATAAATACAGTCTCATCTAAATTTCTAATATAATAGGCATTCACTCTCTCAAGCACATCCTTGCAATATAACACTCCACTTACAACAACCATAAGTAACGGTGTAGTGCTTAAGTCTTTTACCTTTTTCATATGCATTAACACAGAATGACTGATTTTTGAACCACACAAATACAGACTCACTCTGCGTCTTTATTTGCACACATATGCCTACTTGTCCACCTATTGTGTTTCAAGGTAAATGCCTACTTCTTGTCTTTACGAGAACAAACCTCATCATCCCCTGAGGAAGCCCATCACTGGGCGAAACGCGTAGGGTGTTGATCCCAAACGGATTAACCAACACTCATCAGCATCTGTAATTTTACACTTTCAAGCCGGCTGCACGGACCGGACACACATCACCGCATGCGCATGCGCGAACTACGGACTTTCACCTGGCAGCTGGATGCTAAGCAGTGTGGAACAAGACTTCTACAGCGGCTTCCCGGAACGGACATCTGAGAAGTGGATCCTTTAGGAGCCGGGTGAGTCTACCATCTCTTTTCCCCTCCTGTGATATACTGGAGCTGCTATCACATTATCATTATTCATTGACTTTCATATGCACTTTACTATTTGACTGTTTATTGTGCAATCAGCACGAAAACTCTATGCAGCACATGTGACTATATCACCCACAATTGTTTGGGGCCTTGTTTTTATGGTGACTACACCAGTATATTGGATTTTGCAACCACTGCTGCCAACAAATCTTATTGAGCAGAATGGGTTTCTATTCAGCATTTCATATGTCAGCATGATTGATACGTGCTTGTTGTTTTATTATCAGTGTGATTTCAACATTGTGAGATGCAATACACATCTTTATTTCATCTCTGCGATCAGGCTTTGATCACATTAAATACCTAATATATATTCCTTGATTGTCCTATTACTACAGGCGCCTGGGGATTACCCCAAGTCTTTTCTTGTGGTTCTCTATAATCCAACCAGGGGGAGGGGTCCCCCCCTTTACAGTGTCCCCTTTTTTGGCAGCCATCTCCTATCTATACTGGTTGTTTGAGCAGATATTACCCCATATACTATCATTTATATAGCGCCACTAATTCCGCAGCGCTGCACAGAAAACTCACTCACATCAGTCCCTGTCCCATTGGGACTTACAGTCTAAATCCCCTAACACACACACACTAGGGTCAATTTGTTAGCAGCCAATAACCCTACCAGTATGTTTTTGGAGTGTGGGAGAAAACCGGTGCACCCAGAGGAAACCCACGCAAACTCCTCACAGATAAGGTCATGGTCAGGAATTGAACTCATGACCCCAGTGCTGTAAGGCAGAAGTGCTAACCACTAAGCCACCTTGCTACCCTATCTGTGTCTATATCTGTGTCTATATCTGTGGGGTACAAAGGTTTGCATTATCTGGTGGAGAGATTTGGGACCACTGCACTGTATTGTACTGTAATGGAAAAACAAGATTTCATTTTGCAGGACAGGACTTTTTCCTTTCCAACCAAAATATGCAAACTGCTGATCAAAGGTGCCAGGAGCCCAAATTCATATCTGTCCATCCTAGGTGCATTTCAACCAATGTAATAAAAACATTTTTAGACACACATGAAAGTGACATCATTATCATCATTTATTTATATAGTGCCACTAATTCTGCATCACTGTACAGAGAATGCACTCACATCACTGCCTGCCCCATTGGAGCTTACAGTCTACATTCCCTAATACACACAGACTAGGGTTAATTTGAAAGCAGCCAATAACCTACCAGTATGTTTTTGTATTGTGGGAGGAAACCCACGAAAATAATACAAACTCCTCACAGATAGGGCTATGGTCGGAAATCGAACTCATGACCATAGTGCTTTGAGGCAGAAGTGCTAACCACTAAACCACTGTGCTGCCCACATGTTATAAAGACAGATTTGATGTCCCCAGATTTCCTGATTAAATTAAACCACACGAGTAAATAGGCATTTAGGAAAATAATGTAAAAGCTAAAATAAATGAAGGCAATCGTCCTAAAATTGAAGTAGGTTTGATGTGACATTATTACTATTTCCACTAAGAACATTTCTGGCATAAGTGCATGCCTGCACATTTTGACACATTTCCCTTTTATGGAGGTGGTTTCAGAGACTGGAAATTAGCTATTCTATATTAAAACTGCATATTTTGCTAATCCCCACATAGCTCCAAACTTCATACATTTAACCTAAGCACATTAGACTCCTTTCTGCATTAATATAGCTGCAAATGTTATAGCAGACATACCATATTACACTACATTACCTCCTTTTTTTTGCACCACCAAACATTGCTTTTTATTCATAAGCTCTAATATGATAAAAATACATATCTGTACTTTTTAAAACTCTATATAGCACAGATTCTACAATCAATGGGAATTATTGACCTGTTATAGTTTGTCACTGCCCATATTCTAAGTCTCCTTCTCATCAGCTGTACTATACAACATGAAATGGCAGTTATGCTTCTGCGTGAGTCATTATCCTCAACATAAAAAAGGATACATTCACTTTTGTGTAATAAATGTCAGGCATCAAAGGCATATCTATGCCCATTCATATAAAGTGACTGTTTTCTAATAATGTAAAATGTAGAAAGCCATGAAGACTATTTTGTGTTATAAAAGACCAATCAACTGTAAGCATAATGTTGTCTACAAAGTAGAATCTTAGAAAAACAAATACTGGACAATGTTTCAGAGCCTAAATGTAGAGAAAATCAATTCCCTTCAGTTTTCTTTGTAGAATTTTAATTCTATGCACATAGTCATTTCATTGACAGTCCCCAAAGCAAAATCATGACTATTGTAGAAAACAAAATCAAGAAAAGAACCCCAAGCAGATATTAATGGATGTCTAAACAAGTGAATGCATGTTTAATTACCAAATATATATAGTATAAGTGGATAGAACTGCAATGGATGAATATACATGGATAAAGACAAAACAAACAAAGTATTGCGATATGTGAATCGATGGTGAGAAATTAAATCAAACTTTTCCAACACCTGTGGGTATGTGTTTTAGAGCGGTTAGAGGAGTCAAGGAGGTCCCGTACTGGGACAAGACCCTGTCAGGCCCACCTGGTAAAGGGCATGGAATCCTGGCCATCCTGAAATTCCAAATTCAGATTGCTCTTTTAAGTTATGTAGAGAAGCGGGGAGGATATAATATAACTCAAAGAGAGAGGGGTGCAGAATTGGGAATCGAGTACAATATCAGTGAATGTGCTCTTGCCCCTAATCCAGTCCTCCGTTAACCGGAGCTGGCAAGCTAGAAAGTAGAAATGAAGATTGGGTAAATTAACCCCTCCCCTCTGAGGTGATTGCATAACATGTTATAGTCTTGTCACCATTACTTTGGTGAGAAGTTTAAAATATTGGATATGAAGGTAGATCAGTCTGTAGGAAGAGAAGAGTATAGGGTCTTTGCTCAATTTGAGTACGACAATGAGTCTGGCGTCATTGAAATTGTGTGGGTTAGTTCCGGTGGCAAGTAAATGAATAAATAGCGAGGCAAGTATTGGGGTGAGATGGATTTTTAGATGTTTGTAGCATTCAGGGCCATACCCATCGGATCCAGGGGATTTGCCATTGACAAAAGAAGTTATAGTGTACGACCTCGGCCTCAGTAATGAGTTCCTCCAAGACTGACCTCTCCTCAAACAGAAGTTTAGGCAGTGCCACAGATTGCAAAAATCTGATCCCCAACTCCTTACTATCTGGTTCTGCAGTGTATAAGGATTTGTAGTAGTGATGGAAGGTTTCAGATTGGGACATATAACCCGGTGATCACCAATTTTTGAATAGTATTTTATTGCATACAGTTTCAGAGTGATGAGTATAGGGACATTGTCAGAGACTATTAAGTCTTTGATGGAGGTGATCTTCATTTTGTGGTACAGATGTTTGGAAACAAATAAGTAGTCTATACGTGAGTGGGTGCCATGTGGGTGTGAGTAGAAAGTGTAGTCTAAAGGGGATTGTGAATGGCCCATGGGTCTACAAGGTCAAGGTGGGTTGTGAGGAAAGAAATGTTGTTAGGTGTGAAAGTGTGCCTAGGGATACTGACCTTATATTTGTCTACGGATGGATCACTGACTGAATTAAAGTTTGCGCCAACAACTAAGTTGTGTCCTCCCCATTCCAGAAGCTTATGAAGGATACCTGTGAAAAATTAATGGTTAGGTCGTTTTGGCAGAATACAAGTTTAGCAATGTAAATTTGGTATTATCTTTAGTCTAACATCTAATAAGATAAATTTGCCTTCAGGATCGAGAAACTGTGCTATAAATAGATGGTGATGATGATGATAATGATGAACTGCCTACCGATAGTGACTTAGTAATCAAAATCGCAGTTCCTCCTTGTTTAGTGACATAGGGAGCTGAGACACAGTGTTAAATAAAAGGATCACAAAAGGTAGTTTTACTGTCCACTCTCCAGTTTGTCTCTTGTAAGAATATAATATGTGGATTCTGTTGCTTGAGGTGAGAGGTCACTTTTTCCTTTGACAGGTTAGTTAAGGCACTCGACATTCCAAGAGATTATATTACAAGAATTGAGCGTAGCTCCAATATACAGTGGATGATTCAAGGGAGTGGTATCAGTAGAATTGGCCAATTCCAGTTTTCAACATGGTATACATCGCAAAAAGATCATTATGATAAGGCTCCACTCTGCCCTAGTTAGCTGAGAGGAAGTGTGTTAATGAAAAGGTCGATTGCCATTTCGGGTGAGCAATGTGAAAAGAAACATATAACAATATTAGAACAGTCAGACCACAAACAATGGCACCCTTAATTGGGCCTCCTGTATTTAGGGGTAAAGAGGGGTGGAGTAGGGCATGGAATTCCCCTCTCGGATAGAATGGTTAATGAAAGCAGAGTGTCATGATAATGCCATAAGTCAGTCACCTAGTTGAGCAAGAAACTTCCTGGCCTCCTCCGGGTCAGCAAAGATGGAGACTTTGCCACCTTGTACAACTCTCAATTTTTCCAGGTAGAGGAGGGAGAGTCTGAAATTTTGGTCGAAGTGGTGTTTACAGATGAGACTAAACTCTTTGTGTTTGGTGGTGACAATATTGGAAAAGTCCTGAAAGATCAACAGCCGGTCACCTTGATAGGCAAGCTATCTAATATCTTAACTTTGTCAGCATAATTAAGGAGCCACATGATGACCTGTCTAGGGCGATTAAAGTTCTTTCATCTGTCAGGTGTTAAGGAGGGTGGATAGCTTGTTGCCCTTGACAAATTTGGGAATGCCCACGATCCATAGTTTATTACGCCGGAAACGCTGTCCAAGTCGCCTACTATTTCAGCTAAGGAAGTAAGCATGCCGACAATGTTGATGTGGAGTGAGGTCTGTCAACAGCCAGGGAAGCACTCTGCTGTGGCAGCAATAGGTCACTTGTTTGGATAGACCTCAGTAACCTATGGAAGCTGCACAGTGTTACATGGGAATATGAGTCTTGTGCGGGCAGAATGCTATGATAGTCTATTATAGGCAGCAGGATCAGGTAATGAGGTGACCTCCCTCAATGTCCGAAGAAAGAGTACTAGGGGTCGCACACATAGCAAAAGCAGGCCCTGTCAGTCTAAGCTGTCATCAATCGGGGTCTTAGCCGTGTTTACACCACTCTGCAGTACCATATCACCGTACATCTCCCTCCTGGTGGAATGCAACATTCTATCCTGGGACAACCGTGTTCTGTCTGCTGCACTGGACGCTGCCATCCTGGGTGAGACATTTGCTAAACATCCTGCTGAGTCTGAACACCTGATCTCATCCACCAATTAGCTTTCTCTGCAGATTATAAGAGTCTCCTCCTGTACTCATCTACTTGTCAGTGCAACACTTTCCTTGTTCCTGGTTCCAGATTTCCACAGTTGCTGTTTGTTTGCTGCTTCAGTTGACAGCACAGGACAGGGGCACTGTTGTTAATAGGTATAGTGGAAAACACATATTTACTAAACTGTGGGTTTCAAAAAGTGAAGATGTTGCCTATAGCAATCAATCAGATTCTAGCTATAATTTTGTAGAATGTACTAAATAAATGATAACAAGAATCAAATTGGTTGCTATAGACAAAATGTCCACTTTTTCAATCCGCAGTTTAGTAAATATACCCCATGGTGTTGGTGGTGGTGGGGGTGTTTAACCAAAAATAAATGTAGCACATGTGTTGGTAAAAAAACTGAACATTTTCTATTATAACAAGCTAGGATATATAACATCCCTTAGGATGTAAGCTCGTATGAGCAGGGCTCCTCTCCCCTCCTGTCTCCATGCCTGTTCTTTTGCTCCGTCTTTACCCATATGTCTGCCCGGAGTTTCTGAAGTATTGGTACTTTGTGTTTATTGTTCTGTACTATGTCACCCTGTATGGTCTACTGTTTGTACTGTGTATAGCGCTGCGGAAACTTTGTGGCGCCTAACAAGTTTATGATAATAAAAATAATAATGATAGTAAACACAATTTTAAATGTACAAATTAATGTTTAACATTTCCATAGATGATGCATCAATATGTTCGGACCTTGTTTGACTTCTAACTCTGTCCATCCTGGCACAGATACCATATATCACTAAAATGTCTGCTCTTGCTGTTGATGAAGATGATATCAGCCAGGGGAGAAAAGCGGCAATGCCGGGCCCATAGAAAAAAGTTAATAAAGGGCCTGGAAATCCCAGTATACCCAAATAAAGAAAAACATTTTAAATACATTTCTAGCAATCATTATTTAACTATGCATGTATGAATTTAACTAGTAAAGACATTAGGGGGTAAATGTATCAGTCTGCGCATTCTGTAAGTCGCCGATATTCTGAGACTTTGCAGTGTAGATTTAAAACGGCAATGTCTTCACCTGTAAAGATTTTGCTGTTTTAAATTTGGACTGGAAAGTCGCCAAATATCGACAACTTTCAGAATGTGCAGATTAAAACTTTTACCCCTAGGAGTAGAAATAAGCAGTGTCTACAACTGTGTATATCGAAAAATCCTGACCTCACATATATTTAATTGAAAATTGTTCCAGGATTTTGACACAATGGGATAATTTGCCGTAATGTTAATAAAGTTAACAGATAAAAATATTAAAAAATAAAGCAAAATAACAAAAACTAGGAAAAATAAAGAACAAGATAAGACCTTTTCTGTAAATATGATGTGAGATTGTTATAAAATGACATATAATTAAGAATATACTTTTACGTCAAAGTCTGCCTAATACAGTTTACAATTACAGTACTTGCTTTCTTATTGTTTTAGAAAGCAGTTTAGTAAAGACAAAGGCACAGTGTTTGCGGAGAATAAGTCACCTGGTTAAATTTTATTGCATGTTTTTGCTACAATATGGGAGCTCTATGTTAAATAATTTGGCAACAAAAATGCAGTTAATAGGTTTGGAGCCAGTCCTGTATCCAAATTAATGGAATATACTTTCTATTATTTCCCTCTTGATATAATTAAAACACTTTGCAAATTATATGCTATTCACTACCTTATCTGCTTTCACATATACTAGTGTAAAGTAAAATATGTTCTTCTTATCATTTATTTATATGGTGCCACCATATTTATAGCGCTGTACAGATAATATTTAATCATCTAAAATACATACTTGATGGCAATTAGGGGAAATAGGCTGCATCTTTACTTCTAGAACTCGAACCAGATGCAAATCATTTCTAGAACTGGTTTGCTAAATCAGGATAAAAATATTTTCAAGTTTTAGAACAATTAAAAAAATCAAGCTAAACTTCAGAAAGTCAAGCAGATTTGTTTATGTTTGAACCAGTTCAACCATGTTTAAGCCTGTTTTACCATGTTTGAACTCAGTGAATGAAAACTGTAAAATTTGTATCATTGTAATATTCACTGTTCGAATTTTAAAAAAATATATGTTTTCATTATTTAAGAATATTATTTAAAATGGGCTTGCAAATAATAATATTTTAAAATATGTTATACAATTAAATATGTGAAACTAAATTAAGCGACTGAGGCCAAACATACCCAGTTATTAAAATTCAAACTTAATTAATGCTCAGACAGTAACTGAAGGTTAGAGGAAAGGATGAGAATAGTCCCATGGAACCACAATAAACATATATAAAATGGATTATCAATGTTAATCTTTTCCATTCACACACACACACACACACACACACACACACACACACACACACACACACACACACACACACACACACAGACACACACACATCAGACAATCAACTTGCACTACATAATCATAAAAAAAAAATCCTCAGCCCACACTTCAGCAACTTTTCATTCTTTCCCTCTGGTAGATGCTGGAGGGGAGTTGAAGTGCGAGGATGGAAGGGGGCGGGGTGTGGCAAATTGCGCAACTTTGGCCTGCCCCACTAATGAAATGACGCAAAAGCATAATTTTGATGCAGTGCTGGGGCCAAAATGCGAATCACATCATGGAGGCTCCCATTCTGCCAACTTTACTGGGAAGGGGACAGGATGCGGGAGAATGGCCTGCTCTCCCTGGAGTCCCGGAAGCCCCAATCATATAACAGATTTAGCCAGAGCTATACAAAATATATATCCATACTACTGTGGCAGAGTTGAAGGTCTGCCACATATTAGAAAGGGGTTAACTTCTTCAGAAGTATGCTATAGAGTCGCCTCTTCCTAATGCTGGAAAGACTTATGCCCATTTGAAGGCCTCGTAGGTTCAGTGTAAAGTTGCATACTAAGAGGATATGTGTATTCTGCTAGCTCATTCTATGCTACCCTCTGTCAACTAAACACTACTTACCTAAACCTTTTTTTTTGCTCTTGAGCATAATATAATCTTTATTTATTATACAAATCTGTGCAAAATGTCAGTAACTACTGTATAATAATAATATGTGATGGTCTGACCTCTCCTAAAATGCATCAAAGCACATCCAAGGTGTTATTAAAGCAAGGTGGCTCAAGATAAGGTGAATCCGTTACTGGACTAATGATAGCTACCCCTTTACAAAATAACACACTAAGGGGGTATTCAATTGTTCGTCCGGACCGCCGAAAAACTTGCGCTCTAAAACTATTACCATAATACGGTAATTACTCACTGAATTTCAGCTCGCAGCTCCCTGAAATTCAGCGAGTAAATTACCGTATGAACGTTTTTTACGCGCAATATTACCGTATTAAGGGTAATAGTTTTAGAGCGCGAGTTTTTCGGTGGTCCGTACGAACAATTGAATACCCCCCTAACAGTCTGATTTATTAAGAGACATACTGAACGTAATGTGCGTTTTTTAAAAACCGCATGTAAAATAGGTATACGCTTAACCAAATTCAACCTAAGAGCATATTTGAAGATACGTATGGGGATAAATATAAATGCAGGTCTGCTTTGTTCTACTAGGCAAGACACTGCAGATACATCAAATACCTATTTGGAATATAAAGTCACAATAGAACACACAGAAAAATATAATTTTTTAAATGTTTATTTCCCCATGAATTACATTTATTAGGATGTTATTGATGTCTACTGAACATTAAATACATTTTAAAGTTGCTCCTGATTGAAAACACATCTCCTAACATACATATTTAGCCATCATCACTAGTAGTTGGCATTTAGACTAGAACTAGCTGTAGTAAGAGACACGGCTGAGAACAATTCTAAGAGATGTCCAGAGTCTTAATTGGATGATACTGTACCAACTCTCAGTCCTCTAATCCCCGCCGCCTCTTTGCAATGCTCAACTCTCTTCTCACCCCCTCATACCCCACTCTCCCTCTCTGCAACAAACTTTGCCTCCTTTTTCTTTTTCTCCTCAAAATTGAGGCTATCAAACTTGACATCTCCTCTGATCCCCCTCCTGCCACCCTCATTGCTCCACCTTCCTCCAACAACCAACTTTGGAGCTCCTTCCGTAATACATTGGGTGAAGAAGCCCACTCCCTCATTTTTTTCCTCTCCCTGTTTACCTGCCACCTGGATCCCATCTTCTATTACCTCCTTCACTTCCTCTCCCCCACTGCCTGCTCCTACCTAACACACTTCTTTAACCTGTCACTCTACATTGACATCATCCCCTCCTCCTTTAAACACACCCTTATCTCTCCCATTCTAAAAAAACCCAATTTGGATCCCATCTCACTTGCTAACTACAACCACATTTCACTTCTCCCCTATGCTTCTAAATTACTCAAGCGGGTTGTCTGCAACCGCCTCACTAGGCACCTCTTGGACAATTCCCTACAGAACCCTCTCTAATCAGATTTACACCCCCTCCACTCCACTGAAACTGCCCTCACCAAGTTTACTAATAACCTTCTCTTGGCTAAATCCAGGGGTCACTTCTCCTTGCTTATCCTCCTGGACCCCGCTGCTGCCGTTGACCCCGTGGACCACCCCCTCCTGTTGCAGATGCTTTTCTCTCTTGGCCTCTTTGGGACTTTTCCGCAATGGTTCATCTCTTACCTTGCTAGATGCTCCTTTACTGTATCCACGTCTGGCTCATCCTACCCCCTACGCCCTCCTTGTAGGAGTCTCTCAGAGCTCTGTTCTCTGCCCTCTACTTGTTTCGCTGTATACTTCCTCCCTGGGTGCTCTCATCACTTCCTTCAGTCTCCAGTATCACCTTTATACTGATGACTTTCAACTCTATACCTCTTCTCCCGATCTTTTCCCCTGTACTTTCTTGTGTATCTGACTGCCTCTTCACCATCTCCTCTTGGATGTCCTCACATTTTCTCAAAATCAACATTGCGAAAACCAAACTCATTGTCTTCCCTCCATCTAGATTCTCATCCCACCTTAATTTCTCTATCAACAATAAAACCATCTCTTCTGTTCCCCAACTCCACTGCCTGAGTGTCACCCTTTACTCCTCCCTTTCTTTTGGCAATCATTATATATGCGGGGCAAATGAGGGGCATTATATCAGACTCCCTGCATTAGATTTTCTCTCTACTGATTCCCTTTGTGCCTCCCTTTAGGATGTAAGCTGTTACAAGCAGGGCCCTCTTCCCTCCTGTCTCTATACCTATTCTTATTTAATAATGCAGAAATCTTTAACCCTGGTTTTTGCTCACAGCTCAGAGAGCCACGAGCAGAGTTAAAATTACTGTATTAAAATTACTGTATTACAGTAATAGATTTAGTGCTGCGTTACTTACGGCAGGATTGAATTCCCCCCTAGATCTCTTTTTCACGAAACTGAACAATTAAAACTCTTCTCTCTAAGTAGCACCACTATATTTTGCTGCAGAACTCACAACTCATCTCACAGTGGATATCACACACTCTTAGGATACAAGGGGGCATTAAACTAGTAATACAACACTACATTGTGATAGTTTATAAATGCCCTTTTATTCTTCCTGAGGGAAACTAAATCCCTTACTTATTCATAACAGAAATTGATAATTTCCTTAACTCTGTCATGTCATTCCTCTATCTGGGCCAAAATGTTATTCCAGGATACACTTTTTATGTGTTATGTGTTTTCTTATTGCCAGCTCTTTTATTGTAACTATTTTTGAGGTGTGTTTGTATACTGTGTACTCAACACCTAGTCTGAACAGATGTGTCTAAAATGCTAAAGCTGATTTACTGATAAAATTAGATTGTGCTTGAATTAACTTTTCAAGAATATCAATGACATTTTTAGCTCTGTTTTGGTTGGTCTTTACAGGAGACATTAGATTTTAGCTTACATTCTATGGTTTTTACAGATTACACTTTCTGTGGTGTACAATGGTATAGAAAACAAAGATAGACTCAATTGCAATTGAAAATGTTTTATTTTAGACTGATATTTCATTTTACTCCATAATTTCATGAAGCAGAAAAGTATCCAAATAGGATTTTTATTACCATGCTTAGCAATAGAGATAGTGTTAGGCTTGCGCCAAAACATAGCACCTAGCATTTTGGCAAAAAAGTTCATACTTGCTCTCTTCAGACCATAGAATCTCCTTATATTTGACGTGACCCACATTTTTTACAACAAACTTTACTGTCATTAGATGAAAATGCAAGTGATTATGCATTTCACCAGTGACTGAGCAACAAGTTCTGCAAATTACCTTGTCTGGACTCCTCTACCTTTGACAAAATTACTGTGTGCCAATCTGACTGGTTCAACTATTTTCATTTGCTTGTGAACCTGATTCTATTGTAATACTGTGTTATGCCTGTGCAACTTGCCCCTGGCCTTGTATTGGATTCTAAATCTGCCCCATAGCTTCCAGTCTGGACCTTGGCCTGTATCCACTATTTTTCTGTTAATCAGCAGTCATCTAGCGAGACTAACCTTTAGGCTTCCCACAGTTGTAGTCCATCACTTTCTTGAAGGCGTCTTTTGTGAAGTCCATGGTTCTCATTATACACTATGCCCCATATTTAGGTTGCATTAATCATATTTGGACTTGTCATGACACCTGGTCTATGGCTGTCCCATAGACCATCCCACAGGTGTGGTGATCCAATGGATACTAAAGTCTCTCAAATCTTCTTCCATTTTCCCCTGATTAATGCTTTTCAATAAATTTTTTGGATTTGCTTTGAATGTTCTATGAATTTTATGATGAAGCACTTGCTCATAAATGTACTAGCACATTTTAATTTTACATATGTGGCCTTCAATAATTATGTGAACTCTGCAGACAATTGAAGGCATTCAACTAGCATTTATTTAGGTATATCTTGGCAAATGTTATGAACACTAATGTAGTCAATCGCTATCATTTTTATTTATAATAATTAAAAATGTGTTGTCTTTTTACAGAGTACTTTTTGTTGATCAGTTATGTAAGTTCAAGAATAAATATTTTTTTGCTTCCTTAATGTAAGGAAAAAATGGGAAAAATGCCAAATGAAATGATTACATTTAAGTCACTGAAAGTGACTTTTATATTTTCTTTTCCTTCAGATATTCATGTGTTGTCTTCATGTGAGATTTGCACTTTGAAACAGTGTATTTCTTCGAAAAAAGGTTTTCATAAGGAAACTTTAAAAATGTCAGAGAAGTTGCCATGACAACTTCTCTTGCTTGTACATTTATTTATATAAATACCATAATAAAAATAAATTTTGACTTTTTTACTCTTTTAAAGTTAAAACATTATTACAAAGACTCCAAGACATATTTTCACTCTATATTGCTTTGGATTTTGTGTGTGCTTGGGTTCACAGTCATTCTAAGATAAACTTGGAAAACAGCTAATAATCATTGGGTGAATTCTCTTGTTGCATTCACTTAATTGGTCTTGGTTTAGGCTACTTACACCGAGTTAAAGTTGTATCAGCATACAACTTTAACTCTACCATTGGCTTTATTTATATGATCTTCATTTAAAGCAATGTTTAATACAAATTCAATGAAAGTCTCCAATAAAATACTTGTAGTATTAGGAAGCGACCTTATAAGGACCTAGTGGTCTTGACCCTCAAACAATGTAAACAAAACTTCCGTACAAATTCTTACTTGTCACATAGTAAATGGTCATTTTTACTTGTATATTGTATTACTTATTTGTCAGTTAGTTTACAGTACAAACTCTTACTAGTGCAAGTGTAAGTTGATGCAAATAAAAACTGGATACAAATGTGGAAGAATGATGTAAAATAAGTCTACTCCGTAACAGATACAAATAGTAAAAAATTACAAGACACTTGACCGCTCCCACCATAAGTCCAGGATGTTAGTTCTGCTGAGCTCACGGCAGGATTTACATGTACATCCCTCCCTTCATGATCATTGGAAAAGAGTAAACAAAACAACAAGTTGATGAGGCTGTGAGTGAAATGGTATAAACAAAGAAGGAAGTGGTGAAATATAAGTGCTGTTTAAGACACAAAGTCCTGAAACCTTGGGTTAGGTCTTGATATTCTGTCAGTTCTTGTGATGATAATGTTGTTTCTTGAAAAAAATTGTTCTGATGCATTCTCTGAGCTTCTATTAGGGTCTGAGAACACTCCTAAATCTGAGATGTGACTTGAAATTCATTGTCTTTGCATTTGAGTGAGACATATTATCACCTCCCCTTCAATAAATCCTGTCTCACTCAAATGCAAAGAATAGACAGGCTCAGACACACTTATGATGATGGACCGTGCAACTGTTAGCTTGTTTGGATGGGCGGTCAGGTGGAAATTTTGAGCTGTGGCTAACTTGTCACACACACATTGGATTACATTTGAACTGTTTGATGAGGATGAAGTGGAACAAGTTGGTGTGCTGTTTTGTCAAAATGTTTTTTGCCACACACTTGCATCCTAATTAGTGAATCTGATACCTGAGTTTGAACCTTCTGCAGTAACTGATGCCATATTATAGAAATAACTGATCTGGTGTGCCTGGACAACAACTGCTCAGCTGCTGATGGTAGACCATCTCTTGGTGTTATTCCTACATTGAGTTGTGCTGTAAAGAAGTAATTGCCATCATGTGATAATTTGTTAAGCAAGTGTTTGGCTGAGCGTACTGCCCTGTCAGAGAGGCAATTTGACTGTGGATACAAAGGACTGATTGTGATGTGACAAAAGTCCCATGTGTTAGCAAATGTTTTGAAATCCCTGTTAGCAAACTCCTGGCTTATCTGTGATTAGATGTTGTGGTATGGCATGTAGAGAGAAGTGTCTCTTGAGTTTGAAAATGACTAGTGCACTGATGAGGATAAGCAAACAATTAATATCAAACCAGCCATAGTAAGAGTCAACCAGTACCAAGTGTTCCTTAACATGCCATTCAATGATGTCATCAGGAGTGATAGACCAATGTAAGTCTACAACATAATAAAGGTGCAGTGGTTCCTTTGGTAAAAGAGCTATAAGTGCACACAAACCCACTGTCTTTTCAATATCACTGTACATTCTAGACCAGAAAAGTTATTCATGAGCCATGGGGCAGTCTGGGCTTGGGGGCAGGGGGGCATATGCCCCCCAAACTGGTCCCTTGGTAGGCTACTCTGGGCTTGGTCACTGGGCCACATGCATTTATTTTAAATTTAAAATAGGCTGCTAAGTCGTCGTGTCTTGCCCCCCAGGCTAAGGTTTGCCAGCCCTCCCCTGCATGAGCCCTTTGCTTGTTAGCTTCAAGGCCAGTATGACCTTGATGTAACCATTTGATATAGTATTTCTGAAGTTTATTTGCAATAATGAACCTCTGTCCTATTAGAAGAATCCAATCAGAAAGAGTAATCTCATCCCTCATGGCAAAGAATGGGTGTAGGTGTTGCCAGCGTTCTCTAGAAGATGATGGCCAACCTTGTAATTTAGTCTATGATAATCACTGACAGAGGTCATCACTCAGAGTTTATTTCCTTTGTTCTGTAATCCTGTTGGAAGAAATATTGTGATCAACAGCTACTACTACTCGAGCATAAGACCTGGGGGCAACTGAGTACTGTGGAACACATTTAGCTCTCTGAAAGGAGCATTTATAGTTGAAAACCCCATGAAGCGGTTCTGGTAGTTGAGGATCACATGCCATATTGCCGTTAGAAGCATTCATTATAAAAAATTACAGAAAGACATATTTCTTCAAACATTTTTAATAAAATATTGGGATCTGTAACGGACTTACCCCGCCGCTCCGGAAGCCGCACTTCCGCATCCAAGACCATGTGACCACACCCGGAGGCGGTCACATGACCTCAACCTAGAGGCGGGGATTTTGAATCCCTGTCAGGATAAAAACCTCACTCTCACACTCGCTGAGTGTCAGAGCAACACTTACCTGTTCCTGGCTCCTGTGCTTCGTGGATTGCTGTGTCTTCCAGTCTCCTGTGTCTTCCTGTGTGCTGATCTCTGCCTGTTTGACTACTCTGGCTCTCCTATCCCTGTGTACCGACCCGGCTTGCTGACCATTCCTCTGTTCTTGTGACCCGTGTACCGAACCTGGCTTGTTGACTCCGAGTTGCCTCCTGATTCTGCCTGACTCCATTCCTGTGTACCGAACCGGCTTGTCTGACTCCGCAACCTCTGCTCCACTCCGCTGTACTATATCTTGGGGCGAACCTGAGGACCGCAACCTGCGACTCCTGGCGGCGAAGCCCACCCCGCCTTGCGGCGGTTCTTGGTGAACACCGAGGAGATCGTTAGACTCCGCACCTCAGGTAAGCCAGTGCTAATCAAGATTAGTAGTAGAAGTATCCAGAATCTGTTACAGGATCATCCCTATCTTCCCCATCGTCCTTAAAAATGTATCAGGTTTGTCAACTAATTCTGCACTAACTAATTTTAACTAGATAGAAATTTGTGCCTTTTTAGACTTGTCATACAATGTAGCAATGCAGTACAATCTCGATTCCCTTTTGAATTTTAACCAGCTCTCAGTGCTGTTTTTATAAAAAATCAGTTGATCAATGCGGCGGAGAACCTGACCTATGTATGCTCGCATCTGACACTATGTAAGTTGGTGCTAATACAATTAATTTTATCCAATATCTTATATATATTAAATTGTATACCATTGTTATTTGGCAATATGGAGGAGAGTATAAGAAGGTGGCCTATATGACTTAAGTTCTGTTATATATGTCTCTGTTGAATGTGAGGAATAATAAAACAGACTATTTACTTTGTTAATTTCTATTGCTGTGAGAAGAAAAAAAACATTGTTATTGTCATGTGAGCATCCCATAAGTTCCATGTGAGCATAACAGACAAGAAATATAGACAATATAGTCTTGTAATACCTCAACTATGTCACACTGATGGATTTTAAATGTATTAACTAAATCAGTATTTGACAAAATCTTTAAACTGAAGTGGAACAGGATCAAAATATAATTTTATATTTTATGCAGGAACCAAAAATGTAATAGTATCCTAAGCATACTTTATGGAGTGCATAAACAAACCATGAAACAGTATTAGGGAATTGGACAATATGATGTCTAAATTTCAGCACTTTACATATTAAATAGTTTAGTTGAATTTAGTCAATATCTGTTGCTTCTTATATATATATTTTAATTTTCTATCATAATTGCTTGTGACAAGAACTGAGCATTAAATTGTAAACTGTGTGCAGCATATATTTGAGCAAAAATAGTATCTATTGTCTGCTACTATTTTAAGAACTAAATAACTAATTCTCAAAATGAAAGCTGGGAAGAAAGATTCACACTCACAGTTTAACCACTTTCTATTCTGCCCCATTGTGTGTAAGCTTGCTCTATGATTGATTGTATGGCTAATGACTCCTAGTAAACCTGGCATATCAATCACTTAAGATCTATGTAGTCATTACAACTACAGATTGCAGCAAAAACAGAGGCCTTTTTCATCTATCAGAGGCAACCCTCATCTGATTTCCTGACCCCTTAGCAACAATTGTCTGAACTACTTTTCTACTTCCACCAGGAGTTGGGCTACCAAATTGTTGTAGGATAATGTTATGCTATGATTACTTCTTTTAACAAAAGTATCGCTTTATTTAAATAGAAGACAAAGTACAGATCAGATAATTCCACTAATGATATGGGCTTTGACATAACCATATATAATTTGAATTGTCATGTATGCCACAGCATAACAGATCAGATTATAAATTTATACCTTTGACACAGAAAATAACATAATTTAAGAGAATAAAAAAAAGTTAAAATAGGTCCATTGATAAGTATAAACAACAGGTTATAGAACTAGGTCAAGCTGCAACCAGCAGACAAAGGGCAGAATGGGGTTTATGTACAAGGTAGGTGACACAGAAAAGATACATAAATAGATCAGAATATGCAAGGAAGGAGCCATGGGAAGGGCTCTACAATAGCAACCTGCAAGCTATGCAATAGAAAATTGTGAAGGGGAGGGGAATGAGGGTGCACTAGTTGAACCATGGCAAGGTGGTAGCATTTTGATTGCACCTATGAAGGTTCCTGTTTCTTCTGCAACAGGAACTGCGCCATGTGACATTGGGGCTAGGAGTAGTGGAGCCCATTGCAAAGCAAAGTGTATCTTTTCTAAGGTTGATATGGCAAAATACGTGACCATACACACTCCAACAACTGCATCTTCTAGGTTTTCCCCATACTGATGTTTTGTGCTCAATCTGTTCAGCTCCAAGCCAAAGCAGAGCAGAAGGCAACAAGTGGAGGACAAGGCA
Source organism: Mixophyes fleayi (assembly GCF_038048845.1). Taxonomy (NCBI): domain Eukaryota; kingdom Metazoa; phylum Chordata; class Amphibia; order Anura; family Limnodynastidae; genus Mixophyes; species Mixophyes fleayi. Next base: position 153,820,445 of record NC_134406.1, read on the forward strand.
GACAAGAAGTGAAAATGGGACTATATCCCTTTCACAGAAGCATTATTTAGACAGATGTGTACTCTGTATGTATCAACATGGATTTTTTTGCCCATCTTTCAGGATATTGCTTTTTAATATGTGATTGTGAGAGACTGGTCAGGTACTGTTAAGCCATCTGCATCTTTAGGTTCCATTGTGGGAAGTCCACCATCAGTTAAGCCATGTCCACATCATTACCCCATGTTTTATCCCAAAATCAGTATTGGATTTGTCACCTTGATTTCACCTGGAAAGTTTTTTTACAATGTGACTAAATAGAACATTGTATTGTGTTGTGGATCTGTGGAGGAACAGGTTTACAGTCATAGTATGCAGCTGTCAACCAGCTATATGATATGTTGGATCTTTACCAATGCCTTGGCAGAGAGTTTTCAGCTGTTATCCTGGTCAAACTGCCTTCACTACCACTTCATTTCCTTGCTATTAAGCTTGATGTACTGCTGTATTTTCAGTTTCTGAATTTCTTTGCTAAACAATCTGCACAATTGAATGTTTGGTCAACAATGAAACTCATTCCCTTTCACCTCATTTATTTATTTATATTTTGTTTCTTTGTAGTTGCATACATGTTTATTTTTTTCCTCACTATTAAATTCTTATACTGTGCCACGAGTTGAAACTGTAAATATATCTTTAGAGCTGTGTTCAAAGTTTTATTAAACAAATCTTGCAAATTGTTATTTCAGGCAAGTTGCACTTTTACATTATATATCAATATGTTATGCAGAGGAAGAATAGCAGCAACCGCAGAACTACATCATTAAGAAAAAGTGGACTTTTAAAGGGACAGGACCTTCCCTTTAATATATTTAAAAATATATAAAAGTCTACTAGCTGTGTCTTGAGATATTTTAAGAGTACACTAGTGGTAGAGTCAACTGGTTGTACTAACAGTAACCTACTGTCTTGCACAATAAATATAATGTATAATCTACAGCTTAATTCACCTACATTGAAATTATTATTATCATTAAAAACAGTTAGTTTAAAATTGTCTACAGTTTTTTTATTTAGTAAATTTGTTTGGGTTGCTATTTGTTTATAATCAATGTAATGTTACGCCTAATATGGTACAGCACTTTTTTTAATGCTGCAATAAAACCATTATTGAAAGAAACAACTTCATAAACATAATATTTAAGAGGGTCACCTGTTAAAAGTTGATTTGCAGAAATAGTGATGGAAAATGTGACTTACAGGCTAATTTCCTAATCAATTAATATATTAAAAGCAAACAGAGATATAACAGAGATATAAATCACCAGTTTTCCAAACCACCCCAGAAATAAAATTCCAGTAATTGCGTATTGAACAGTCAAATCTATAAAATATTGTTTAGCAAATCGATCTTGGAAATTAACAAAAATGTTTTTAATACTTTCAGACATTCTAGATAATTAAAACAAAACTTGAATAAATGTACAAGTACTAAAATGAATAGATCATTATTTTCAGTATTTCTTCTCCAGGTGTGCTAATTACCCCATTGTAATGAACAGACACATATAAATGAATGTGAAAAGTCTATTAACTTTTCCAATATTAGCAAAACAGGATAGTTATAGAATAGTTTGGCTTTAGAAAACCTTTCTAGAATTTTCAGGTTAATTTCCAAAGATCTTGCATTTGTTTCTGTTTCCACGTTCCTGCAGCATGGCAGCAATGTTATCAATAGAGATTCTGAAGTATTTAATTAGGTGGTTAATTCATTTGTTAATACTTTTATTATGCTCAGCTTTGAAAGCTTTCAATATTTGGCATAATGAGACAGTGCTAACAAATTAATTACCCAATTAAAGGCTTGAGTATCTACACACCAATGTTTTAAAACCACAACCATCCTTTCTAAAAAATTTCCTTGGTTTTTCAATGGGTCTCAACAATTTTCATATCCTCATTTATCTGCCAAAGATTTTGGTGGAAAAAAATGTTCAGGCAATTTTGTATTATGCGATACATAGTCATTGATAACTTCTAGCATATGCACATATGTACTGTACAGTACAGATTCATTTACTTTAAATATAACATTTTAAATATTTCTTGTAGTATAATAAAACACAAAAATGTCCAGTCAGACAGAATCAGTGTTACTTGTTCCTGGTTTTAGTAAGATGTTAAATTGTCCCAGTTATTTATGAATTTATCTGTGACTCTTTCTGTAGTTCTTGGTGCACAATTAATGGCAATGTTTCCACTGCCCGAGGGTTAGTAGTTTGTAAAATCTATTTTAGTCATATTTCCAATTTTAAATGTCTATTTAGAAATCCTTATGCATAGTACATACAGAGACACTTTACTACACAACAATAGATGTATTTTTCTAATAGCACACACATTGGGTATGTCTTACTGTACTAAGTGGTTCTCCTGTTTGGTCCGTTTCCCTTCCAACAGCGTGCTTATAATATCTGAATGTGCACATGGGATCTAGGGGTTGCATTGGGGGAAAGGTGTAAAAGGTTCCAAGGGTTGATATATATTGCAGTATGGAGCTGTTCCGTTGTACCGCCAGGTGATAATGCTGCTTCAGTGAAAGTGGTAATTTGTCTCTGCAAGTGAAGTAATGGACATTTTATGATTTTTACTATTGGATTTGAATTAATACTGGTTGTTTAATAAATATAGATAACTCTAGACAAAATGATGTTCTTGAGACCCATATGCATTAGCAGTAACAATATATATTTATACCAAATTTTGCAGATTTGGCAATATAATCTCTATGTCTTGGTAACAGTGTATTTACTATTCGGTTAAATACATGGCCAGCTTATATGTGATATTTGTTCTTGCCAGAAGGTGCCGACAATGTTTGAGCTATTGTGACATGTCATTTATCATCTATTTGGAAGATCACATATCAGGCATTTTTTTTATAATTGTAACATTATAAAAGCATTTCTTGCATTGATATTTCTTGACATTTTTATTCTGCTTATTATATCATAGTAAGAGTTGAAATCTCTGTATACTATTAGGTTAAGTTCAGTACAAATCAGGAGATATGTGATATTTGTGCTGACCAAAATGCAGCAACAATATTTCAGCCATTATCAGATGTCATATGTCAAAAATGTAATTGTTGCAAACATAACCAGTGATTGATTTTGTGATTTGCTAATACATTTTATGGTTTCTATGTTATTTCTTATCCAAATTTAGTAAATTTAAAGATGCAAAAAAATCATCTTTAAAAGATTAACAACTGATATTCACAATTGTGATCATGATGATTACTAAGGCAAAGGTGGTGGTAGTGATGAGAAACTTATGCCTTGACATTTTGTGGCACTCAAGCATGACCAGGTAACCATTGAAAACCATGTATCACTCCATACTTATTTGACTACTTCACTGTATAAAAAAGAGGCATAAACCATTTTGTGGCACAATTAGAAATACAAATATGTTAGTGCAATTAGAAATCACAGCTTTACAACTACACTATTTAGCAATTATCTAGAAATAGTATTTGTCACTATGGACCACAATCAGGCGCTAAATTATCAAATGTCCCCCACTTTTGACACTTTTGCTTTTAACAATAATCCCCAGCATCTCCTAATAATGGATCATTATTGAAAAGATCCTATCAAACTTCAAAAAAATCAAAAAGAAAAAGAGGTCAGAGAGAATTTTATCAACCATCCAAACAATAGATAAAATTAAATAAATTTATTTAAAAATATAACAATAACTAATAAAAGGTAAACAGATCAATCATAAATAGCATAAAATGTCTCGATCTTGGACACATGTATTCTGATATCATTAAAAATATTGTGCACTCATCTAATTCACTCACGACTAATACACTTGATTATTCTTCAAAAATATATACAAGATATTCCTTGAGTACTATTATATATAGTCAGTACTTTAATATAGAGACTTCAATTAGTCCAACAAGATTTAAAATTAGGGAGCTGTCGCTGATGAAATCACATTTGAAACAATTGAAAAAACACATAAGAATGAGAGTAAAAGAACACATGTCTAAATCTGACGACTGATTTTTAAAAAAAGAACTGCACTATTTATTTGAATGAAAAATAGGTGTGTGAATGTAAATCCAAAAGGCATATTACCTCCCATGAATACATATATGCTCATCATCTATGTTGATGTCTTGTTCAATAATAGCATATATAAGGTTGACAGATGCAGTCATTTGTCAATGTTGCAACTGAGAGGGTTGTGAGTCATTGCTTTATTTCAAGTATATCACTGTTGCCATTATGTGAAATCTGTATTGTCATATTGTAGTATATTATAATATCTGAGTATATTCCTATAATCTTGAACCACACCTATTTCACTAATTATTTCAGTGAAAAAAGTAATTTCAAGAAATGTAGGTGACAATCAAGACAAACCTAAGAGATTAAATACACCTACCTACGATATGCCTATAAAGGCTATAACACAATGTATACAAACTCATGTGACACATCTGTACAGTATATAGACTGTATGTGACTTTATCAGTGAAAATTGTTAATAGGCAGAGCTGTTGAGGAATAACTGACACATGTTCCTCTTTTATACAACCTGGAATAATAAGTGTAAAACTGGTTATATGCTACTTTTAAAAAGTGTTGGTCATGTGATGATAACTGCTGCACTTGGCTCTGGTCTATTTCTCTAAAATGTTCCATAGACACAAATTTAATATGTAACATTTTAAATTCAGACTGTTAAATTTGATTACACAAATCAGGAAATAGTGATGAATTACACTTGGCACAGGACACTAGGAAAGGGGGGGGGGAATTAAATAGGAATCATCTAATAATTAAAACCTTGCATTTAACTAGAAAATTACACATCCATCAGCAGGTTATACAGAAAAAGAGGAACAGGTCCATTCAGCTTGACAGCGATGGATAAGGGCCATGAAAAATGTTCCATAGTTTATAGTTCAACCCTGTGGAGTTTTTTCTTTGCTTGCCATACATTAAGGATCATTTACAAACATGGAGCACCAAAGATCAGAAGCTGCTTTTGTGCATTTGTAACATCATTGCTAATGCCTTCTTATTTTTTTCTTTTTCTTTCTCCAGAAACCTGTCATTTTTGCTAAAGTAAGATTGCACAATACAATAACAGGTAACACAAACCCCGCAAAACAAATTAGTGGCTTTGCAAATTTGATATTTAACTGTGCAAAAATAAAAAAATGGTGGCAATTCCCATAGAACAAGTATAAACAGGCTGTATTCAACTAGAAACCTTTTTTTATGAACAGTTTAGAAACATTATTTTGAGAAAGCTGATTTAATGAGAGGAGGCGTACAAATAAATAATTGGACAGAGATTACATGAGATTACACCATGAAATTCTGACCCTGACCTTATCTGTGTGGAGTTTGCATGTTCTCCCTGTGTTTGCATAGGTTTCCTCCAGGCGCACTGGTTGCACAGTCCAAAAACATACTAGCAGGTTAATTGGCTGCTATAAAATTGACCCTAGTCCAGTGTTTGCTAACCTGTGACACTCCAGGTGTTGTGGAACTACAATTCCCAGCATACCCTTCCAGCAATAAACTGCTATTTATTGGCAAAGCATGCTGGGACTTGTAGTTTCACAACACCTGGAGTGTCACAGGTTAGCCAACACTGACTTAGTCTGTCTGTGTGTAAGGGAATTTAGACTGTAACTTTATTGGAGCAGGGACTGATGTGAGTGAGGTCTCTGTACAGCACTGTGGAATTAGTGGTTCTATATTAATAAATGATGATGATGAAGATGAGCTCTCATTGAGCGGAAGATCTCCACTCTGCCTGAGGTATTTACATTTGTAGGGGACATCCTCCACCCAGCAAAAGACCCTCATCAGCCTACCTCTTTGGTAGGGTTATTCTCAATGTGGATTACACAAACGGAGCTTTTTCCCTTTACTAACTCTCATAAGTTGCTTACCCAGGGACTACTGTGGAACTAGCTGAACAGCTCCAAGAACTTCAGTGATGCCCCACAGTGTACTTACTGACAATCGCTTCAGGTTCCCACTTTGTGATTTCGCGCTGGATACTATCTTCTACTCACAAATGCCAAGCTCTGCCCAGCAGTGTGGCTGAGGAGGTATGTGCTCTTCTGAGAGCACACAATATTATAGTTGCCATGATCCATTACTCTTTAGAGTGGATCGGACCAAATTTAGTACTCCTCAGCTTGTCAACCTCCTGGTAAGTAACCCAAGGGGATCATTGAATGAAAGGACACTCAGTACTCCCCAAATTATCAATCCCTGCTTATCTGCTCTCACTCATCAGCAAGTTTTCTCTACAACTCTATTACCAGTAGTCATTTTAATATTGTACAGTCTGCCTCTATATGTGCAGCTTCAGTTTCTACAATTTATATGGCTTCTAAATGTATAATTGCTTTAACTGCTGGAGATCCTCACCTCTATCCTTTATTATGACACCTTGAGAGGCATTTCATCCCCTCCCCAGCACATACCAATCATCTCAATGCCATTATTGATTTAATCCTCAAGCAGACTCATTTATTATACTAAGTGTAATTACCTTTATAACATTTACAATGCCTAGATCTAAAAAGTCTGAGGATATTTCAAATGTGGGAAAAAGCCCAATCTCACAAAATACCTGCCCCCTAAACCTTCACCGACTACATCAGACTCAGAGCTGGAGGAAGACTGCTTGGAATATTCTACTAACGGTGATATTGCCCAAATTCTTAACAATATGAGATCATTAAAACATACTCTACAGTCGGAACTCAAATATTGCTTTGAGATAACCGAAGTAAGTCATAGGGCTAATACCTTGGAAATAAGTTAAATGAAATGGCTATGTCATGAATCTAGTGGATAGCATTGGATTAATGCTTGCTGTAACAGAAAGCGCCAAGTCTTAAGAACCCCCAATTTTCATCAGGGACCCCCACAAGGAAGTTTGGGCTTCACTGCAGGTAGGTTTGCAGGTCACGGCCCTCTGTGCTGCCTCCAGGTGTGATGAGCTGGTATCAAACTGTAAATGAGACTGATCAACATAGCCGGCACTGGTACACAAATGGACTGCAGGGTGCCAAATCGGCAGAAGGAGTGTCAGAACATACTGGGTCAGCAACAAACAGGAGCATAAACAGTACCACACAACATACAGATGAGAGGACTGGTATGGTCTGGGTCAGAATTCACAGGGATCAGCCACAAGAAGTGGAATGCTGAAATAAAGGTTTGGAGTCTAATACTTTGTGGTACAGGCCTGTGCGCAGAGCAGTTTCAAATAGCTGAGCTGATAAACAGGGTGGGTCTCAGGTGAGAACACACAGGTTCAGTGCTCTTCAAGTTACGTGTGTCTTCTGTTGGAAAAATAATTATTATGGCAAAAAGTTCTGTGCCTGGATCTGAGGGAAGAGTAGAAGGAGCGTGCCGGAGAGTGAGTTTGAAAAGTAACAGCAGGATTGCGATGTGTGGACCGGAGGATTTGGTTATTTGAGCATAAAGAAATACATTGTGCATAAAAAACATCCCTGAAACCATTGACTCTTCACAACTAAAACCATTCCTTCTGTGATTTTTTCAACATCTTGTTCCTGAAGTCTTCTCTGAACAACTACAAATAGCTCATAGGACCCTGAGACCAAAACCTCATTACTCTGTTCCACCTTGGGACATTGTGTTGTGGATGCACTATTATGAATTCAAGGAACTGTTCCTCTCTGCTTCAAGACAAAAAGATAACTGCCTTTTTGATGTCATCGAACTTGCAGCTTTTCTGGAAATATCCACAACTATTTTAAGGAGATGTTTTGAACTGAGAGAATTCTCCAAGATTCTAAGTGATAAAGAAATTAAATATAGATGGAGTTTTCCCTTTAACCTTATGGTGTCACACGACAGCAAATTCATCTCAGACCCCAGAGGAAATATTGGACCTTTGTGCCACATTGAATATTTCATCTCTACTCTCTACTTCACTTTCTCTATCTACATCAGCCCACCATACAACATCTGCTGAACCTCTGTCCCAACAAGCTCCTAATTGGTCAGTAGCGTCTGCAAGACAGGTTGCATGTTAAGTTTCCCATCCTACTGTTGAAAATGTTTGTTGCTTCCTTCTCTCATATCAACCATGTTTTTTTTAGTCCAAGATATGGTCACATGTGTATGTGTAATTCATGTAACTATTTGTATGTACCTATGTGTCTGTCACTCACCGGACCGTGAGTGCCTCTTCCCGGACATTTAGGAACCGTGGCCGTCCGCCATCCTGAGGGTCTGCGCATGCGCAGCCCTTTTCTATACTTCAGTGTATACTCCTTTAACTTAATTGGCAGATCAGGCAACCTCCCTATATTAAGCACCTGTGGTCACCACCACGTTGCCTGATCTTGGAGTCTCATTCCTCATGAGTCTCTGAAGGTGTTCCTGTATTACTCGTTTATTCAGCGCTGCTGATTCCTGTGGTTTCCAAACCACTTCTACTTCTGTGGTTCCATACCACTTCTACCATCAACTGTATCATCATGACTGTTTGCTGATTCCTATCCGCTGCCTCCGTGCACTACAGTCTTCTACACCACTTCAACGTTATTTTATATCAATGTGACTGTTTGCTCATTGCTATCCGCTGCCTCCGTGCACTCCAGCTTTTACCTCACTCACCTGCTTCTCATCAAGTCTGTTTGCTGATTTCTATCCGCTGCCTCTGTGCACTACAGTCTCCTGCTTGCAACTCGCCTGTGTTCAACATCGTGACTGCCAGCTGACTACTATCCGCTGCCTCTGTGCACTACAGTCTCCTGCTTGCAACTCGCCTGTGTTCAACATCGTGACTGCCAGCTGACTACTATCCGCTGCCTCTGTGCACTACAGTCTCCTGCTTGCAACTCGCCTGTGTTCAACATCGTGACTGCCAGCTGATTACTATCCGCTGCCTCCGTGCACTACACTCTCATCTCATCTTTGCTGTGACTTCCTCGAGACTGCCGCTTTTCATTACCATCTGCTACACTTCGTGATCTACAGCTCCTGCCCTGCGCTGCACTCCTGTTTCCCATCGCTGTTGGTTCCTGTGGTTGCTACTGGTTACCTCCGTGTGCCGCTGAGTCCTGCCGCTGTGGTCAGCGCTATCGTCCATCTCCTGCTGATCCACTCTCCACGCCTTCACGTGTTCCACTGGTCTCTACCCTCCTGTCAGCATTGGATTTGTATCTCTTCTACTACCCTCTGCTGGATCATCTCCATTCTCCTGGGTTTCCTATGAGTCCAGTTCCACGTGTTGCTGACTCCTGTGGATTCGTGTCCCTGTCGGTCTACTCACCTGTGCGCTGCACCTGCTAGACCGCTGCTTCTCCTATCCAGGGACTTCCTATCCAGTCGGCCTCCAGCCGCTCAGGTACCGCTGCAATCCCATCTGACTGCTACTGCTGAACCACGGTATGCATACTTCTCATTGACTGTGCTGTGTATTGCATATCTTGCTGGACTGTGTTTGGTTCTCTCTGGAGTCTGCTATCCGCTGAGTCTATTGCCATCATTGACTGTGTTATCATTGTGCTGGACTACTTCAAGAGACTTTCTAGATTGCAGACCTGATCAGTCATTTACATATATATATATCTATATTGTGCATATTACTGTGGATCGTGTATAAGGTGCCTGTGTATATCCTGTGTTGCAGTCTTCCCCCGTGCACCTCCTCACATATATATTCAGTGGTACAACTTGCTGATGTCAGACCACTGATCCCTGTTCCGGTATCACCTGTTCCATTATCCTCTCACATAGCAGTGGTACAACTTGCTACCGCAGACCACTGACTACCTGGATACCTCCACTTGGATTCCATTCCTTCACTCAGACAGCGGTACAACTTGCTACCCGCAGACCGCTGACTCTCATCACCTCCTTGTTTCTGTTGGACATTCCTCCTCACTATAGCAGTGGTACAACTTGCTATCGCAGACCACTGACTACCTTCACGTGTCCTTGTCCATACAGTTCCTTGTGTATCATTACCTCATTATTACCAGTGTTGCTAGTCATAGACTTTCCTGAGCATCTCATCGGCCATCATTTCATGTTCCGTGATCACCCAGCTACCAGAGTACCCTATTACCATCTACATTGCTCTGGTAAGCCTACCATCTGGTGATCCCTGGGTAAAGACTCCTAGTGCCCGTGACAGTAAGATCAGGCCATGACAGACCCAGATGTGGAACCTACCGCCAAAGAGATGCTGCAACATCTGGTTAGCCGTGTGGAGCAACAGGATGCCCGCCAACAGCTGTTACTTCAGTGTTATCAGTCATTAACCTCCCAAGGAACATCTGGACAGACTGTGACAGCTACTACTGAAGCTCCTGTGCTTTCCTCCGTTTCCCCATTGCCATCCCAGGTGTCTATAGCTTCCACGCTTCACCTGCCTACTCCGTCAAAGTACGATGGAGACCCCAAAACTTGTAGGGGTTTCCTTAACCAATGTTCAGTCCATTTTGAGCTCCAACCTCAAAATTTTTCTACCCATCGTTCCAGAGTGGCCTATCTTATCTCTTTGTTTTCAGGACAAGCCCTGGCTTGGGCCTCCCCTCTGTGGGAGAGGAACGATCCAATATTACAAGATAGTGCCAAATTCATTTCTACATTCCGAAGTGTGTTCGATGAACCAGGTCGTGTGACCTCCGCTGCTTCCAGCATCCTCCGTCTGCGACAAGGATCTCATACTGTAGGCCAGTACGTCATTCAATTTAGGATCTTAGCCTCTGAACTTCAGTGGAACACTGAAGCCCTAGTTGCCGCCTTCTGGCAGGGGCTTTCCGATAAAATTAAAGATGCACTGACTACCCAAGAGCTTCCTTCGTCACTTGAAGATTTGATCTCTCTATGCCATCGTGTTGATATGAGATTTCGTGAAAGAGAGGCTGAGAAAACGACTTCTGCTAAAGCACCTTTTCGCTCTAACCCTCAATTTCGTCCAGTGTCACCCGCTGTGATTCCCATGGAGATTGGACGTTCCAAGTTATCTTCTGAGGAGAGGAAACGAAGAGTCAAGAATAGACTCTGTATCTATTGTGCTGATTCCACTCATGTCCTCAGCTCCTGCCCTAAGAGATCGGGAAATGCCAGGCCCTAACTAGTTCCGGAGAGGTGAAGTTAGGGTCCCTGGAGTCCTCTCCATCGTCTATGAAATCTAAAGTCTGCGCTTTTGATGTGACTATTTCCTTTGCTACCAAGACCTTTGAGTCACAGGCATTGATTGATTCCGGAGCAGCAGGAAATTTTATTTCCAAATCGTTAGTTAATCAATGGTCTCTACCAATGATTACCTTAAAAACTCCCATTACTGTGACGGCTATCGATGGATCACGTCTCATCAACGGTCTCATCACCCAGAGTACGTCTCCAGTAACCCTTCAGATTGGTGCTCTGCATCATGAAGAGATATCGTTTTTAATTCTTCCTGTTACGACAAGTCCGATTGTCCTAGGCCTTCCATGGCTTCAGTGTCACTCTCCCCAGATTGACTGGCGCACCCCTCAAGTCACGTCTTGGGGGCCTGAATGTCACCATCATTGCCTTTCCCAAGTCATCCCTCTCAAGGTACAGCAAGCTTCCATCTCAGCTATTTCACCGGGACTCCCTCCTCAATATGCTTCATTTACCGATGTTTTTGATAAAGCTCAGTCTGAACGTCTTCCTCCTCATCGTTCTTGGGATTGTCCGATTGATCTTCTTCCTGGCAAGACTCCTCCCAGGGGCCGGGTCTATCCACTCTCGTTACCTGAAACTCAAGCTACATCTGAATATATACGGGAGAACCTCCAGCGTGGGTTCATTCGACCTTCCACCTCGCCCGCTGGAGCTGGGTTCTTCTTTGTCAAAAAGAAGGATGGATCATTACGCCCTTGTATAGATTTTCGTGGACTCAATGCCATTACTATCAAGAATCGGTATCCCATTCCGTTGATCACTGAGCTATTTGACCGCATCAAGGGAGCCCGTATTTTTACTAAGTTGGATCTTCGTGGTGCCTACAATTTAATCAGAATCCGTTCCGGTGACGAATGGAAGACGGCGTTTAACACCAGAGACGGGCATTACGAATATCTGGTAATGCCTTTCGGGCTATGTAATGCCCCCGCTGTTTTTCAGGGCTTCATCAATGAGATTTTTCGGGACTTATTATATGTATGTGTCGTCGTCTACCTGGACGACATATTGATTTTTTCACAGGACCTGCCTTCTCACCACCAACATGTGGCAGAAGTCCTCTCCAGGCTACGGAAAAATTCATTGTTCTGTAAATTAGAAAAATGTTCATTCGAATTACCCCAGATTCCATTCTTGGGGTATATTGTTTCCGGAGTTGGTCTGAAGATGGATCCTGACAAAGTAAATGCTGTACTACATTGGCCCCAGCCAACTACTCTTCGTGCCATCCAGCGTTTTTTAGGTTTTGCCAATTACTATAGACGCTTCATTCAAGACTTTTCTTCCATTGCATCTCCTATTGTGGCCCTGACTCGAAAAGGGGCTAATCCTAAGCAATGGTCTACTGAGGCTCTCCAAGCCTTTCAAACATTAAAAGAGTCCTTCTCTTCGGCTCCAATCCTTCGTCAGCCTGATGTGACACTCCCCTTTTTTCTAGAAGTAGATGCCTCTAATGTGGGCTTAGGAGCTATTCTCTCCCAACGCTCGGAACAGCAAAAATTCCACCCTTGTGCCTTCTATTCTCGGGGTCTCCTACCCGCAGAGAAGAATTATACCATCGGAGACAAGGAATTACTGGCTATCAAAGCCGCATTAGAGGAATGGAGATACTTGTTGGAGGGAGCTCGCCATCCGGTGACGATCTTCACGGATCATAAGAACTTGTCATATCTCCAGTCTGCCCAATGCTTGAACCCTCGTCAAGCAAGATGGTCTCTTTTCTTTTCCCGTTTTGAATTAATAATTACCTTCAAACCAGCTGCTAAGAACAAAAAAGCTGATGCCTTATCTAGAGACTTTGTTACGTCCTCTGATATAGAAGAGGTTTCCAACCATACCATTCTAGACCCCAAATGTATCTCACTGGCTGCTTCATCCACCAAAACGCTACCATTTGGGAAGACCCTCGTGCCTCCTACTCTAAGGAGGAAAATCCTTTCGTGGTTCCATGCCTCTCGTTTTTCTGGACACGCCGGTGAACACAAGACTTTTGAGATCCTCTCTCGAAGTTACTGGTGGCCTTCAATGAGGAGAGACGTCAAAGAGTTCATTGCTTCCTGTGAATTATGTTCGCAATTCAAATCCTCCCGCAGAACCCCAGCAGGGTTGCTGCGACCACTACCCATTCCGTCCAAACCATGGACCCATATTAGTATGGATTTCGTTACTGACTTACCACCTAGTAAGAACCATAACACTATTTGGGTGGTAGTGGACAGATTTTCGAAGATGGCTCATTTCATCCCTCTGTCTGGTTTGCCTTCCTCGTCTATCCTGGCTGAACATTTCATTAAAGAGATCTTCCGTATCCATGGATGTCCATCTGAGATTGTGTCTGATAGAGGAGTACAATTCGTGTCCAGATTCTGGTGAGCCCTTTGTAAAACCTTGGGCATACGATTAGCACTCTCATCTTCTTACCATCCACAATCCAATGGACAAACCGAACGTGTCAATCAAGATCTTGAGACTTTTATAAGGATATTTTCATCAGCCAATCAAGACAACTGGGTAGAGTTACTCCCTTGGGCTGAGTTCGCCCATAACAACATGTACCATGAGTCATCATCCAAAACTCCATTCTTTGTGGTCTACGGTCACCATCCGTCTTTTCCGGAATTTCCTGCCCTCCCGCCCACCCAAGTTCCTGCGGTGGAAACGGTTTGTCAGACCTTTAAAAATATCTGGTCTCAGGTCAGAACCTGTTTAAAGAAGACATCTGTCAAATATAAATCTTTCGCTGATAAGAAGAGGCGGGCTATTCCACCACTAAAAATTGGAGATCGTGTCTGGTTATCCACAAAAAATATTCGTTTGAAGGTTCCATCCATGAAATTCGCCCCTCGTTTTATTGGTCCATATAGGATCATTCAAGTTATCAATCCAGTATGTGTGAAACTCCTTCTTCCTAAGAGTCTTCGGATTTCTAATGCCTTCCATGTATCTTTGCTCAAACCTCTTATTATCAACCGTTTTTCAACTCCTCCCTCAGCTCCGCAGCCAGTTCAAGTTCATCAGGAGGAGGATTTTGAGATTACCGAGGTACTAGATGCAAAAATTTCGCGAGGAGTCCTCCACTTCCTCGTTCATTGGAAGGGCTTTGGTCCTGAGGAGCGCTCTTGGATCAAAGCTGAAGATCTTAATGCTCCTGCCCTTTTGAAGAAGTTTTACTCCAAAAATCCGGACAAGCCCGGTTCCAGGCGTTCTGTGCCCACCTTTAAAAGGGGGGGTACTGTCACTCACCGGACCGTGAGTGCCTCTTCCCGGACATTTAGGAACCGTGGCCGTCCGCCATCCTGAGGGTCTGCGCATGCGCAGCCCTTTTCTATACTTCAGTGTATACTCCTTTAACTTAATTGGCAGATCAGGCAACCTCCCTATATTAAGCACCTGTGGTCACCACCACGTTGCCTGATCTTGGAGTCTCATTCCTCATGAGTCTCTGAAGGTGTTCCTGTATTACTCGTTTATTCAGCGCTGCTGATTCCTGTGGTTTCCAAACCACTTCTACTTCTGTGGTTCCATACCACTTCTACCATCAACTGTATCATCATGACTGTTTGCTGATTCCTATCCGCTGCCTCCGTGCACTACAGTCTTCTACACCACTTCAACGTTATTTTATATCAATGTGACTGTTTGCTCATTGCTATCCGCTGCCTCCGTGCACTCCAGCTTTTACCTCACTCACCTGCTTCTCATCAAGTCTGTTTGCTGATTTCTATCCGCTGCCTCTGTGCACTACAGTCTCCTGCTTGCAACTCGCCTGTGTTCAACATCGTGACTGCCAGCTGACTACTATCCGCTGCCTCTGTGCACTACAGTCTCCTGCTTGCAACTCGCCTGTGTTCAACATCGTGACTGCCAGCTGACTACTATCCGCTGCCTCTGTGCACTACAGTCTCCTGCTTGCAACTCGCCTGTGTTCAACATCGTGACTGCCAGCTGATTACTATCCGCTGCCTCCGTGCACTACACTCTCATCTCATCTTTGCTGTGACTTCCTCGAGACTGCCGCTTTTCATTACCATCTGCTACACTTCGTGATCTACAGCTCCTGCCCTGCGCTGCACTCCTGTTTCCCATCGCTGTTGGTTCCTGTGGTTGCTACTGGTTACCTCCGTGTGCCGCTGAGTCCTGCCGCTGTGGTCAGCGCTATCGTCCATCTCCTGCTGATCCACTCTCCACGCCTTCACGTGTTCCACTGGTCTCTACCCTCCTGTCAGCATTGGATTTGTATCTCTTCTACTACCCTCTGCTGGATCATCTCCATTCTCCTGGGTTTCCTATGAGTCCAGTTCCACGTGTTGCTGACTCCTGTGGATTCGTGTCCCTGTCGGTCTACTCACCTGTGCGCTGCACCTGCTAGACCGCTGCTTCTCCTATCCAGGGACTTCCTATCCAGTCGGCCTCCAGCCGCTCAGGTACCGCTGCAATCCCATCTGACTGCTACTGCTGAACCACGGTATGCATACTTCTCATTGACTGTGCTGTGTATTGCATATCTTGCTGGACTGTGTTTGGTTCTCTCTGGAGTCTGCTATCCGCTGAGTCTATTGCCATCATTGACTGTGTTATCATTGTGCTGGACTACTTCAAGAGACTTTCTAGATTGCAGACCTGATCAGTCATTTACATATATATATATCTATATTGTGCATATTACTGTGGATCGTGTATAAGGTGCCTGTGTATATCCTGTGTTGCAGTCTTCCCCCGTGCACCTCCTCACATATATATTCAGTGGTACAACTTGCTGATGTCAGACCACTGATCCCTGTTCCGGTATCACCTGTTCCATTATCCTCTCACATAGCAGTGGTACAACTTGCTACCGCAGACCACTGACTACCTGGATACCTCCACTTGGATTCCATTCCTTCACTCAGACAGCGGTACAACTTGCTACCCGCAGACCGCTGACTCTCATCACCTCCTTGTTTCTGTTGGACATTCCTCCTCACTATAGCAGTGGTACAACTTGCTATCGCAGACCACTGACTACCTTCACGTGTCCTTGTCCATACAGTTCCTTGTGTATCATTACCTCATTATTACCAGTGTTGCTAGTCATAGACTTTCCTGAGCATCTCATCGGCCATCATTTCATGTTCCGTGATCACCCAGCTACCAGAGTACCCTATTACCATCTACATTGCTCTGGTAAGCCTACCATCTGGTGATCCCTGGGTAAAGACTCCTAGTGCCCGTGACAGTGTCCCTGTCTTCCTTCTCCTTCTCCTTAATTCTTACAAAGTTATTTCCCACCTTCACTGATATACTGGTATTTTCCATTTTCCTATATGATGTTTAATATTCTTAAAATTTCTACATATTGCTTAAAATTACTTGAGCTTCATTGGGCCTGCTGTCTGTGCTTCTTGAAGCTGGGCCCTTACCTTCCCTACACGCTTGTCTGACTTTGGTTGAGACATTCCTAGGCTAGCCTCTAGTCTTTCTTGTTTATTTTGCTCAGCAATTATGGCTACTACCTTGAGTGCAACTATCCATTTTCCCAATACTTACTTTACTTTGCTCCCTGCCCCTCCCACTCCCTTATCTTCAGAACACATATACTTTATACCACCAATTGGTATGTGTTGTTCATATGATATTGAATTTACTCTAGTGATAGTTTAATTTAATGTGAAGGGATTTAATGTTCAGGTGTCAGCAGATCTTATATGCCTGCAGGAAACCCATTTCTTGGGAACAAATCATCCAGAATTGCAGTGAAGGAGGTATGGTACTTTTTTCATGTATACGATCCTAGGCAAAGGAATAGAGAGGTGGCTATCATAATAAACAATAGATTATGCTTTGAGCCAACTGAGGTTGTAGCACATACAACTGGCATGTATTTAATCATCCCAAGTACATTAAATAATATCCTCATTACGCTAGTTAATATTTATGCCACACACCAAGGTCAAGCTATCTTTTTTTCACTACTGAATCAACAATTATCCCAACACAGAAAAGGAGAAGTACACCTACTGGGGACACAATCCTCAATAATAAAAGTCTTCCCGCCCCACCACCATCTTGTTTATTGTCCCAGGAAATTACTTTGAAAGCTTTGGGAGCTTTTATTAATTGTTTTTCTCTATATAACTCATGGAGAGTTAAGGATCCATTAACAAAGGACTTTTCTTTTATTTTCTTTACTCATGTGTACTTAACATTTACACTAGAATTAACATGATATTTTTAGGTCAATCTGTTAGCTCCAACATCCTAAATGGTGACATATTCTTTCACTTGTACTGATCATGCCCCATAACTCTAAAGATCAGTAATTTCTCACCTTCCAAACAAACTTTTTCCTGGTGACTTAATGAACACCTTTTACAAGACTCAAATATTAAAATTCAGATCATCTATTGGAAGAATATTCTTCGCTTAATCAGGACTCACATATTGACATTATGACTTTTCGGGGGCGCGCGTAAAGCTGGTATTATTGGTCCTCTAATTCAATTAGCATCCCATCATAAATGAGAGCATAATAAGAAAATTAATTACCTAAACATTCATCTCCAAAAACTTTTACATAAATCTACCAACTCCCAACATATAGTCTACTCCTTAGAAGCGTGCTCAACAAGTTCTGAGATATTTTAACCAAAAATTCTATGAGAAGTGTGATAAAATTTATAGATTATTAGCTCACAAATTGAGATCTAAGATCACTCAATGAAGAATTCTCACAATAAATGATAATCATGGAACTAATCTACATGATCCTTTCAAACTTAAGAGAGAATTTTAAAAATGATATTATAAACCGCTAGTCCTGAATTATCCACCGCCATAAATGCCTTCTTATCCTCATTTCCTTAGGTTGCCCAGATCTATGGCAGTCCAACTAGATAAGGAGATTACCATGGAGGACATCAGCCAGGCTATAAAAGACCACAGATCTGGTAAGTGCCGGCCTTGACGGTTTTACCGTTGCCTGCTATAAATCTTTTCAGCAGGTTAAACTCTCACATATACATACAGGGCCTGATTCATTAAGAAACAGGCAGAATGGTGGCTTAGTGGTTATCACTTCTTCCTCACAGCACTGGGGTCATGAGTTCAATTCCTGACCGTGGCCTTGTCTGTGGAGTTTGTATGTTCTTCCCTTGTTTGCACCTCCAGGTGCTCTGGTTTCCACCCACGCTTCAAAAACATACGGGTAGATTAATTAACTGCTGACAAAATTAACACTAGTATTTGAGTGTGTTAGGGAATTTACACTGTAAGCTCAATTCAGGCATGGACTGGTGTGAATGACTAATATTTTCTGTACAGCGATGTGGAATTGGTGACGCTATATAAATAAATGAAGATAATTCTTCTGATACATTCATTATATAGTGTTTTTTTACTCTGTGCATGTGTGAAACATCTGCAATTCATATTTGCACATAAATTACACTTCCAACAGTGTAAGTTTTTAAGGGCGGAACAGTGAGTGGTGTGTCCACATAGTCAATGTACAGTAATGGTGTGCCAGGCTTGAGCAAATGCATCTGTGTCCAAATCAAGCTTTGGGCACCTGTCAGGTACGTGTTTTTAATGATAGTGATGATGGTCGCATATGCATGCTAGAACACGTGTTTGCACTCAAGAGCAACTGTAAAAATTAATTTAATAAACAGTAGACATAGATAACATACTGGTAAATGTATTTAATAGAAAAAAACCTAATAACTTTTCTTTTGTTTTTATGTTTCATCATTAATTACAATATTATTAACATATGACAATAATGAAATATTTTTTTCTGTGCATTCAACAGGGACTTGATATTCCACATATGTATTGTTCATATCCTGCAGTGTATCATGTGTGTTTTAATATGCAAAGTGTTGTATATGAGTATCTACATCCGTACTTAACAATAGACAGTCCTCCAGATTCGCCTGTAGATAAATATGGAATTGCGTAAAGCCAATTTACGCATGTTTAAGAAAAATGCACAATGTGCTTGACTCATTAAGGAAATTAAAGAAAAAAAAAGGAATAACTTTGCACCTTGGCAAAACCATATTGTATTAGAGTGGTGAGGTAAATTTAAAATGTGTGGCCAAATTTATAGTTGAGGTAGGGCATGGCCTAGAAATTTCAGTGTAAAAATAAAGCTAGCAAGTATTTGTGTGCTACATGAAAAATCAGTGTTTAACTTATGTGAAAAATAATAAACTAATTTGCACCCTTTGCATTGTAACATGGTTTGTTCAAGAGAAAATTTACTCCTTTTTTTGCCTTACTTTCTTTAATGAATCAGGCCCAATATATTTATTTTGCATGCCTTAATGAATCAGTTCCACAATGTTTAGTGGCGTTTTTCTTCACAAGCCCCAGAGGCTAAAATATCCCTTATCCACAAACCCAGCAAAGACCCAAATCTTTGTAGTAGCTATCATCCAATATCTCTGATAAATACTGATATTAAAATATTCTCTAAAATTCTGACTGCCAAATTGAACCAAATACTCCCATCCCTAATATACAATGACCAAGTTGTCTTTGTACCCAGTAGACAAGCTGGAGGCAATAGAAGGAGCACCATTGATCCTGTACAGAGAACTAATACATTTAGCCCACCCTCCTTATTTTTGTCCCTAGATACAGAAAAAGCTTGTCACTTTGGGTAGATTCAGGATAGGATGAGATTTTGTTATAGTCATCAGGGCGTAATACACAAATTCAACATTCAGATTCACAATGGAACCAGACAGGGCTGCCCTCTATCAACCCTGTTTTTTGCATTTGCTATAGAATTGCTAGCAGACCTCATCAGGCTGTGGCACAATCCAAATATTGGAGGAGTGGAAGTAGGAGATAAAACCTACAATTTATCTCGGTTTTCAGATGTTATTTTGCTCACCCTAACCACCCCACATATCTCCCTTCCAAATCTTTGCAAAGTTCTCACTTCCCAATCAAAAATTTTTGGATATAAAATAAATTATGCTAACTCTGTGGCTCTCCCATTACATATCCCTGAAATGGATAAGCATCTCTTATTGCAAAATTATTATTTTAATTGGAGAAATAAATAAATAAAATATTGGGGATTTACATTATAACCTCTTACTCTTTACAATACAAATAAACCGTTCCTACCTTCTTTTTTGACAATCAAAGGAATCTGAATACGTGGAAGAGATACACTATCTCCTAGTAGGTCATATCTAAGCCATCAAGGTGAATAGCTTACCTTGGATTCTTTATGTATTGCAGACAGTACCTGTCCTGGTTACCCATAATATTTTAAAACAATCTATCAATAAATAAGTCACCCTTATTAGAACACCTCAAGAGGGTGGAAGTGTACTTCCAGACCTACTCAAATTCTATTATGCTACTCATCTGTTAGATGGATTCAAATTGAAACCACTGTCACTGATTTATTTTCCTTAACTTTTATTTTGAAATCTTCTAAACTTTCTAAATCTGTGATAGATCTTAATGATCCCTATTAACTTTTCTATAACTATCTGATTTTATTCCATTAGAAAATTCGAATTGACTACCACTATTTAACGACTTGGATTTTCCACCTTCCCACCCCTTTTCTAGTCATTCCTTGAGAAGACATCCCAAAGGTCAGAGACTAATTTAATTGGACTTCAGATAAATATGCCCTATCCTGGACTAGTGTTTTTGAGTATTGACACTTATACACATATCTCCAGTCTATACCAAGATCTCTGGTTCTTAAGCGTCTAACTGCCTCTGCGCTGGTGCGTGGTTTTCTATCCTTCCTGCCGGCGCCTGTCCTGAGCTGCGGCCATCCGCCATCTTGATGGTCTGCGCATGCGCAGGATCCATGAACTCTTATGACTTTGCTTTTAACCTAATTGGTGGATCAATCACCTCTCCCTATTTAAGGCACCTGTGGCCATGGTAACGTCGCCTGATCTTGAGTCTCATTCCCTGTGAGTCTCTGAAGGTGTCTCCTGTGTCCTGCTCGTATCTTCAGCTGTCTGCTGGATTACCTGCTCTGCTCACCTGCGGTTCCCATACCCGCTACAGTCTCTCAGCTCTCCTGCTGTGCCTGCATATCCTCGTTGGACAAGCTTCTCTACTCAGCAGCGGTATGCATACTTGTTATTGACTATCAGCTGTTATCCTGCATATCCATTTTGGACAAGCCTCTCTACTCAGCAGTGGTATACATACCCGCTATAGACTATTAGCTGTGACGCTGCATATCTGTTTGGGACTAGCTCCTCTGCTCTCCAATTGTATTTATACAGTTACAGACTCTTATCACTCCTCCACTTATCCGCACCTGGACAAGTCCTCACCTCATCACAGCAGTGGTACAACTTGCTATACGCAGACCACTGACTCTCCCGCTACCTACCTACACCTGGACAAGTCTTCCCTTCACAGCAGTGGTACAACTTGCTATACGCAGACCACTGACTCTTCCGCTACCTTCCTGCACCTGGACAAGTCTTCCCTTCACAGCAGTGGTACAACTTGCTGTACCCAGACCACTGACTCTCCCGCTACCTACCTGCACCTGGACAAGTCTTCTCATTACAGCAGTGGTACAACTTGCTATACGCAGACCACTGACTCTCCCGCTACCTACCTGCACCTGGACAAGTCTTCCCTTCACAGCAGTGGTACAACTTGCTATCCGCAGACCACTGACTCTCCCGTTACCTTCCTTCACCTTTTCACGTCCACTCTACTCTCCTACCAGTACAGCTGCAAGTCGCTGACTCTCCTACCAGCATAGCTGCAAGTCACTGACTCTCATCTATTCCATTGGCATTTTCTCTCCATCTGCTGTTATATACGTTCCTAACATTCACCTTACTGCCCAGAGGACCGCTGTGTAAACCCCGCCCCTCTGGTAAGCATTATCAACTGGTGAATCCTGGGTAGAACTCCTAGTGCCCGTGACACTAACCCCATTTGAGGGAATTTGTAACTACACTCCTAATAGAATGATTATGATTTATATTCTATATACAGTATTGTGCAAAAGTTTTAGGCGGGTGTGGAAAAAATTCTGCAAAGTTAGAATGCTTTCAAAAAAGAGAATTGTTAATAGTTTATTTTTATTAATTAGCAAAATGCAAAGTGAATGAACATAGAAGAAATCTAAATCAAATCAATATTTGGTGTGACCCCCCCCCCCTTAGCTTCAGAGCAGCATCAATTCTTCTAAGTACAAAGTCAGGAATTTTGTAGGAATATAGTCAGGTGTATGGTTAACCAATCTTACCAAACAATCATAAATATCATCATTTTCATATGTAGGTTGAAACACGGTCATTACCTGAAACAGAAACAGTTGTGTAGGAGGCTTAAAACTTGGAGAAGAGCAGCCAATCTTTGATGCAAAGGTGAAGTTGTGGAAGACAGTTTCATGTCACAGGTCATACAAGGCAAGACTGAGCACAGCAACAAGACACAAGGTAGATATACTGCATCAGCAAGGTCTCTCCTTGCTGATGCAGTATACTTACTTAGATCTACCGTTTTAGAATCCTCATCGGACCATGAGCTTGAATAGGAAAGAGATCTTGGCCTCCCGATGGATGATGACATGTGGAGCCAAATTATAGATAGAGTCTCTGGAGCCTCTATCTCTACACTGATTAAGATTTTTTTTTATAAAATCTAATCCAGATGATATCTAGTACCTACAAGGTTAGACAAGATGTTTACAATTTCCTCACCCTTATGCTGGAGTCAATTTTTGCCTATATCTGGCATTCTAAAGATTTCAAAAATTTGGAGGGATATCCATTGTATTATCGGTCAGATTTTGGATATTACATTTCGTCACTCCCCTATGGAATGTCCTGCTGTGTCTCTCCGTTCCTGGTTTAACAGCAAAGACTAATAAAGTTATTTCTCATATTCTAAATGCAGCAAAATCCTCCATAGCTACATTCCGGAAAGACTCTTGCCCGTCACTTCACTAGCTGGTAAAGCACACAATTTGGTTAATTGCTTATA